>NC_057801.1:563254807-563554807 GCF_018294505.1 Triticum aestivum
CCGGAGAAGGCCGGCGGTGGGGCTACCTCGGCGGCAACACCCGCGACAAGGTGATGCGCTGCAAGGTGGCGGCCGACAGACATCCGTCGGAGTCGCCACCTTGCCCATGGTATTCTCTACGGCCTCATAGTTATGACAGATTCAGCGGTAAATCGTAGACCATCTTTGGGTTTAAGGATTTTCCGATGAATTTTCAAGGAATCAAGTTCTGTATGAAATTTCGTAGGAAATTTATGTGCAATGATTCAATTTGAAGCTGAATGTACTGCTGTAATTCATTATCCAACAGGACTTGCATGTTCTTAAAATCTTACTAGTACTACTTTGTCCTCATCACTAGATTAAAAACAAGGGTCTGTCTAGGACACGTCTAAGCTGATGTCCACTCTGTTTGAGGTCTATTTTTTTGTCCTAGTTTTTTTTTTGTTTTTTGTTACTGCATCATAGTATATTTGTGGGAGTTTAGATGCAACATCCTTAAAAAACATCTAGATGTGAATTAGACAAAGCGTAAAAAAAACAAATACAAGACGTGAACCAAAGATAATTTGATGAATCAACAAATCTACCGACCGATGACCTAGGTTAGCATAACGCCATCTGCAGGGAACAATGTCCATGTGGACCAAGGATCCCTAGCAAGGGGATTGATTGATCATGCTACTGCTACAAAAGAGCAGATTAGCGGTGAAATACACCTATGCCCAAGCCAGCATCATTGACAGTAGCAAACTCAACGCAGCCCATAACGTAATTTCCTTCTTATCTCCGCGACTTCTGGCGCTCGAGAACCTGAAACGGCAAACAACACGAAAGATATCAGATTTCAGAAAGTAGTTCAAACTAGGCCTGTAGCATTGTTTCAGTAGTGTGAGTGATGAAGTTATTTACCCTGGCTGTGATGGATTTACTGCCAAACCGAAGCCGAAAGGGAAGAGCGGATCATAGTGTGGGTCTCCAAAATTCATGGGCAGCTGGTCTACAGACTTGAACCAAGTGCGCGAAAGCTTTCCGGTGAAGCCGTAATCCCCAAATAGCACATCAGCAACACCCTGCCCTTCTGTGCCAGGAAGCCAGGCGGCAACAAGCGCTTCCATCAGAGGAAGATATGGTTCAATAATGACAGGCCGTCCAGAGACGACAACCACTGCGCATTTAACTGCCGAACAGACGGTTCGGATTGTGTCTGGGCCAGGGTCTAGGATAGTCAGATCAGTGTTATCGCCTACTGTTTCCGCATATGGTGACTCGCCAACAACAACAATAGCAAATGAGAAGTCGTTTTTCTTCATGAAGCTGTCATCAGGGTTCTCAGAGTAGACTACAGGTGTTGCATCACCAACGGTGGACTTTATGGCATCAAGGATTGTTGTTCCTGAAAAGAATATTGAATCATGACCGTCAAAATTATATATAAACGTCGGTTTAAATATTCCGGAGGGATACTTCAAAAGTTACAATTCAAATTCACTAAGCAACAATCTGTTCCAACCAGGGTATAGTTTTGGCATGCAGTAATCTAAAATATTGAAATTCTGTCTTTAATAAACTCAAAGACCAGAGCAACCAAAGGCATATTAGAAAGCACGTACCAGCTGTAATATCTCCACTTCCCCCCATCCATTGAATTGACCATCCACCACACTGGTAGCCTAAATTGCTAGCATGACTTCCAGCTACGAGGATCTTACTAGCTTTCTTTGGGAGAGGCAGGAATTGTTGATTAGGAGTGTTGCCATTTTTTAATAGAACAAGTGATTTCCTGACAGCTTCTCTAGCCAATTCCCTGTGCTCCTGTTAAATTTAATTACTCGGTTACTTAGTTCTAGGTATATTTCCACACTTTTTTCATACAAGTATTAAAAAACACGTTGTAGATCATGAACCTTCTTTCCAAGCTGATCTGCAAAGCTAAGATCAGCTAAAGGGTTCTCGAAGAGGCCCATTGTAAATTTCACTCGAAGGATGCGACTCACAGCATCATCAATTCTGCTCATACTGATGATACGCTTGTTAACAAGAGATGTTGCATCCTCAATGAACTCGGTGTAATTGAAAGGGACCATAACCTGGAATGGAGTTGAAAGAAGGTTACTGCAGGGCCAACGTTTGTCTAGATTATTTCGATTAAAATCTGAGTCATTGCTGCTCAGTAGGTACTAACCGCTTCATGTTGCAGTACCACAATACAGATAGTACCTCTAAGCAGCTGATATTACGCGGTTAAGGTTGGCAATCAACGTTGAGTACAAAGAATGAGGCTTCATTTAGGTGATCTTGGGTTGTGATCTTAGATGCAAGAAATAGAGTCCAAACTAATTATGCGAACAAATTCAGATCAAAAGTAGAGGGGTATGTTATGGGCACTTCTCCGTCTGGAACCAGATACTTTTTGAACAACAAACAAGTAAACATATTTTCTGTAGCTAGCAAAATAATAATAATAATAATAATAAGCAAGTGTGTTCTCAAAAAAACATACCATATCAATACCAGCATTTATTCCAGCTTGCACAGAGTAAGTATAGTTTGCACCAGCTGGTGAGGTTATCCGGTCTATTCCTAGCCAATCAGATATCACAAAACCCTGCAATCAGTCACCATTCTGGAGTCAGTTTACGACAACAGCAGAGGAGTGTTAAATACATTGCAGACTAGCACTAACTCTGAAGTGCAGTTTGGATTTCAAGTAGCCAGTGACTAGATCATGATTGGCATGCATTTTTTCACCATTAACGCTTGAATATGAAACCATAACAGTAGCGACACCCTTGATAATGGAGTCATAATATGGTGGCATGTGAATGCCTAGCAGTCCGTGCTCATCAATGATCGTGTTGTTCTCATTGATTCCATTATGCGTTCCACCATCACCAACGAAGTGTTTAGCACAAGCAGCAACTTTATTCCTGTTAGAATCCATAAGCTGATACATAAGATAGAAAGCATTCAAGCTGCAAGACATCGATAATGATTGTATCCCTAAACTGTTCTCGAACAATGTAGTAGATATTTCACTAAGCAGGAAATGCTGCTTGCCATAAAAAGTTGAATTACTAACAGACTGTCCATCTAGGCAGATTACCTGTCAGTTCAAAGTACAGTTTCATGCATCAAATGCAGATGCCTACAGATTGGCTTACATCTATCTACCATATACATTAACACTGAGAAAATAATATCTTACTTGGCAACATAAGGAACTCCTTTGGTATGATTCACTGGGATCTCTCCTTGCAGACCAAGGATAATATCTGTCATCTGCTGAACAATCTTATGGTCTTCACTGTAGCTCTCATAGCATCGACCCCATCTTGGATCTCTGCAAACCTATATATACAAGAAGCATTTCCAATCAACATAACTTTTTAGTAAACCAGGAGTACACTCATAACTCTTCCATTGCAGATGTAACACCTAATAAAGCAAGACAACACCGCATTGTGCTTACTGCAATGCATGGAGCAAAGGTATATGGGATTCCTGTTGCGCGTACTTCAAGAGCAGTTGCTTCACCAATCCTCTTTACTAGGTCAGGATCCCTAATAAACAAAATATATAAAGAGATAAAATAGTTATACAATTCCGTTCCAAGATATAGCTACCCATATTTTTTTACCATCTCTGGGTGTTTTGCTACTTGCCACATGGAGATGAAATGCTCATTGAACATTTTAGCGAATTTAATTGCAAGGGAAGCAGCCAAGCACTATCATTTTATTTTCAACAAAACGGCCATTTAGGAAGCTTGTTGTTTCACACACAGCCATGCGTTTACATTAAATAAAATGTATATTGTTAGAGAGTTGCCTTGTAGCTCCAAGCCCAACGTTGTGAGGGAATATGGTGGCGTTGTAGACGTTGTTATTACCATGAACAGCATCAATCCCATAAATCATAGGAATTCCCAGGCGTGTTGCCAAGGCACCTTTCTGGAATTCATTTACCATGTTGACCCACATTGCAGGTGTGGCCTGAGGAGCAGGGACACTCCCACCACCACTTAAGATGCTACCTAGAGAACATAATAAAATTTCAGGATTAGAAGTTGAATTGCCTCATTGAAGGATGAAGAAAAGGTTGCATAATCACAGCTTGGACATGGCAATGCCACAATGGTGACTCTAGCTATGTGGTGTTAGAGCTTTGTGCTATCAACCTCCGAACAAGAATAACTACTCCGGATGCAGGATAGCAAACATGTGTGAGCTACCGAACAACATCCTCGCACTAAGCCTTTACTGCAGGAAGCTAGGAGCTGTCACAGAACATACCTATGAAGTAATTTTTCATGACGTCTGCAGATGCAACCGAACGCTCAATCTGCGTCATCTGGCCAATTTTTTCAGCAAGAGTCATTCTACCAATAAGGTCCTTGATCCTAGTGTTGACAGGCTGCTTTGGATCCTTGTACTTCATGTACTCTGCATCTCCCGTCCAAGCAAAACAGAGCAGTAGAAGAAGGCATCCCCAAGAAACGTTGGGGCATGCCATCTCAGAAAATCTTCAAGTGTCTCCTCAGCGTGGTCAACCTGACTGCCCTGAAGAAAATACCTGAGTATGAGTAATAGTAGCAGTTATTTTTTGTTTTTCTTTTTTTGCGGAAATAGTAATAGTAGTAGTTCATACAGGGCATTTAAAATGTACAGAGGGGTTTGGACATTGCGTGGTAAGAATTAGTAAATTGTTCATTGTCAGCAAGGAAAGAAGAGCTAGATTGATGGCATCTTAAAAAATTGATGACGATTCACAACATTGTCAGCCGTGTGCTAAAAAAAGAACAACTAAACTAGACTAGGTCAATGGTCCATTGACTCGAAGGAAAAAAAAACATCAGTGTCGAACACATTCATTCCCTTGGGTCTTTTAATACAAGAGAATGCCCCCGTAAAGTAGCCACCACGGATGAATCCGAATTCGCGCCAAGCACTACTACAACTAATCTACAACGATAGCAGCAGCAGCTGGGGGCGGCGGTTAAACAGAAAGCCAGGTGAAATAGCAGAGTAACCAAGGTTGGGGGTTTCACCTCAGCGCGGATAAGCGGGGGAGGACGGGCCGGGGATTGATTCGCTTGGCGTGTGCTTCCCGTTGCAAGCCGAGCTCACTCGCCTTCCACGGACGAGGCCGAGCGAGCTGGGGGGCGGTGAAGGAGAGAGGAGAGCGGCGGCGACTGCTCGCCGCTGCGAATGGAGGTGTATCTGGGCTGGGGGCGAGCGGCGTGGGCTTGGGATTGGGATGCCGGAGCCCGGAGTACACACGGCGGTCGCTAGGCAGGCAGCCGGGCACTAATGACCAGACCAGGGGTGGTAATGGTCAGTGGCACACTGATGGGTAAATGACAGGGTGGGATGGGGTCGCTGGTCGCCCCGAGGACCGTCCCGCTCCCCCACGTACGGGGGTCGTCGCTTTGGACGGTTTCACTGCTGCCCTTCCTTCTTTTCCTTTTTCTTTCTCTTTTACTCTTTTTTCTTCTTTTTACAGTGAGACTCTCATCATCGTTTGCTTTGCTATGCTCCTCGGCCCGCTTTCCCCCCTCTTTTACTTTTTTTTTCTTTCCTGAAAGCGCCTCTCGCCACGAAATTACAGTCCCCTCGCTGAGCCGCCGCACGTATTATTTGCACCGACAAAAGCTGTGAGATCTGTGTTTTCATGTTAAACTAGATGAATGGTATGGATTTGAATGTATTTTTAAATTTTTGTAAGGATGCTACTGTAAGGGTCTGTGCTACTTAGGGTGGGTTTTTGTTAGAGGGCACTATACGCAGGGGCGGCGCTAGGGGTATTCTTGGATCTTCATGTGAATACTCATGATTTTTACAAAGCAATGTTGATTTTGACAAAAGAGTGACAATTTTAGAAAAACAACAATGATTTTGGCAAAATGAATTCACATGAATACCCGATTGCAAATTCCTGAAGCCACCACTGACTATACGGGTTGGTTTCATTGCTAGCATCTCATTCTAATATTTGGTTGGTGTGGAACCGGAATCTAGTCATCCTCAAGTAAGAAATATACTCTTAGTATAAGAAATATACTCTTAGTATGCTTCACCGAGTCATACCATGAAATTTGTAAAATCACTTCTTTTTTAGATAATTTGTGAAATCACCTGGTTATTCATCTTTTTGTTGCTTAAAAAAAACCGTTGTCACATGAAAAAGATGAGTGGACTCAGATTCTTCTCATTCCACCTCTTCAACCAAACATATGCACGAAATAAACCCATGCCATTTTTTTTATCTCCAAACAAAAGAATGGAACCAACCCATACCTCATGAGTAAAACCTTGACATTCCATGCATTTTGGTCCTCAAACTAAACACACCTACAGCAACTCCAATAGCTCCTATAAAATCATCTTGTAAAAGTCGTTTTACGGGATGACATATAATTTAGGGGAAGTTTTCCAACACCTATTTTTCTCAGTTCCCATAAAAACCTTTCCCCTTTTCCTATTTCCCATTAAACGACGTTGGGGCCTGCAAGTCAGTGACACGACGCTTGGCCCGCAAGTAAGTGTGATGGCATGGCAATGACGACCGCAACAGTGAGGTGGTGTGACCTAGAGGTCGTCCTTGCGGCGGTGCAGCCTCGGGGGGCAGTGAGAGGAGGCCGAACCTGGCGGTCGTCCTTCCAGAGGCGCGGCCTCGCAGGGCAGGGGAGAGGAGGCGGAGCGGCGCCAATGGCGCAACCTGGCAGCGGGAGCCCATGTGGTCGCATAACTTTGCGGCAGCCTCACGACAGCATGTCCTTGCGGGGCAGGGGAGGAGACGGAGCAGCGACGGCGGTGGTGCGATCTCGCTACGGCGCGGGGCAAGGGAGGAGGCAGGGTTCACGACGGCAGCGGCCCGGCGCGGTGCAAGGGTCGCTTCTCTTGAAGTTCCAGGTGGTTATCCACCCATCAAAATTATATGGGAAGGCCATCTTCCCATAAACGCAAGGAGCGAGGAAGGTGAATATACGGGATCCCGCAAAGTAGATCGAGTTTACGAGAGCCGTTGGAAGCCTTTTTCTTGCCCTAACTTCCCGTAAAGGGTAGTTTTTTGGGGGATGTGGGAGCTATTAGAGATGCTCTTAGAGCATATCCAATCGGATCCCCACTCCTCCGCCAAGACCAAAAACAACCACCCAACCGATTCCTGTAAAGTCCTAAACCCATCTCAAATGACCTGGTTGTACAACACTCCTCAGACCCAGCCTATATGTGGGGTTGATTTGGGTTGTGGGACACGTTTGCCACATCGGATTCGACAACCCAGACCCACTCCAAATCCCTTCACATCGTTCCCAAGCCCCGCGACCTGCCCATGGCACTTCTTTCCTTGTTTGCATCATCCCTTTCCTAGCTCCGCCACCACCGACCACCATCGGCTCCTATCCATGGACATTTAGGGGGGGGGTCATATTTGCCTAGTAGGGTTGGAAATGCTCTTAATGTATGGCATTTGTCAAAAACATTGATAATTACTTATGCATTGCAAGCGGAAGATAAATATTTTTTAGGTTAGTCATGATTTACTTGCCCATATTAGTGTGATTGTGTACAAGAATAAGATTTTACTTGAGAAACCCTTAGTTGGTAAGCATTTACTGATTTACTGTCGGTGCTTATTCCAGCAAATCCCTCGGCCAGGTATCCTAGTGTAGCGCTTAGGTCGGAGGGAAACGGGAGACGGATTTAACCAGGTTCAGACTCTCCTTACGAGGTAAATCCCCACCCCTGCTCGTGTATATTGTGATTGAAGTGTACAAAGTACAGGTATACCGAGAGATTCTAATGTGTTTTGTCGACTAGCTTGGCCCCGATTTATATCTACTATATCACTAAGCTCCCTAGGGGCAAAAGGTCTCACGATCAATTGAGGTGTCCAATTGGAATAGGGTCATCCAATTTTGACCAAGTCAACAATTTCTCGAAGCTCTCATTCAATTCTTTTATACTATACACTATGCTTCCTAATTTTGAAGTCCTCATAGTTTATTGAGGTCTTCACTTTAGAACGTGGTCGCCTGATTTTGACCGGATCAATAGTTTCTCAAGGATCTCTCTCATTTAATTATTTTAATCCACCATACTCCCTAATTTTGAAGCTCTTTTATTCGATTGAAATATTCAAATTTGAATTTGGTTTACGATTTTGATCGGGCTAACGATTTTTCAAATGAATCAACACCAACCGGCTAGAAAAACATATCAACCCCGTGCATCATCTTACCACCTAAAAAAAAGAAACCCCACTATGTGATGATACTATAACACCAATATAGTATATGTAGCCACCGACATAGAAATTTACCCACAAAAGTATGAGTTGATTAGTGCATAACACAAAATCACACCATGAAAGGCCCTCAAAATAATCGCATTATGAATAAATATAAAACACATTCCATCGTATCCCCCATCTGCCAAACTAAATATTCCATCAGTTTCAAAATACAAGGGGTATTAGTTCTTTGGGAAGTCAAATTTCTTTAACTTTGACCAAGTTTAGAGCCAAAAATATCAACATCCACAATATTAAGCCAAAAAATTATGGAAATTCATTTCATGATGAATCTAATAACACCAATTTGATATTACGAACTTCGATATATTTCTTCATTAATTTGATCACACTTAAAGAGGTTGGACTTTTCAAAAAAGTAACACACCTTATATTTTAAAACAAAATGAGTATTTTTAAAAAAATCTCAACAACACCAACGGCGCAGCAAAGCGCGCCCAACCCTTCTAGTAAGATATCATGGCCCCTAGGGTTACAAGAGTCCTAGTCGGATGTGTCGGTGGAGGGGAGTCCTCCACGGATCCGGCCTCCTTGTCTTGAATGGCAAGGCTTCCCGAATCTTCCTTATGTAGGACCCATGGCCCGACTTGATGGCCCATGGCGAAAAACAACCTAGGGGGCCTCAGGCTAGTCCACTTGGGGCGGTAACAAGAGAGGTGAGGCACCCCTGGGCCATAACACCATTAGTTTTTGATGAAGGGTGTTTCTTATTGATTCACAATGAAGCATCAAGGGGATACAAACATAATGAACACACCCAGCCTCTGCATAACTAATATGAACACAGCCAAGCCATAACACCATCAGCAACCTCTGAATTGGACTTCAAGCTTGGCAGCATCCTGATCGACATAGATCTGCAACACCACTCTTCTCGATTTTTTAGGTTGAAACTGCTTCTTTGAACCTTAACAGTGAATGCTCGTTGTCGACCCCTCTTTGCCGACCTGCTCTCGAAGTCGGATGAACCACTCCGATCTTGAATCGTTGATGAATATGGCCGGCCCCGCGGAAAAGTTTTCCTGCCAAGTACCATAGACTTTTTCCTGCAACCTCAGTCGAGTAGCCGCCGAGCTCCAGACCAATCCAGAAAAACGAGACCCGGCGAAACCTGAGCGTTCTCAGCGATTTGGCACATCCGGCCGTCCATTTCATTTGCTTGATGGGATTCCGGCCGCCGGATCGAGCTGTGGGATGACCTGCGCCGTCGGATTGATGCGTTGCTCCTGTCGCAATGAAAGTCACCGTTTCCCTGGGTTCTCGCTTACTCTGCAGTTTTGAGCGTATTTCACTGGCGTGTGGGGTTTTCGGCGTGTGGGCCGCCTTGTTCAGTGACCGTGGCTATGTGTTTCGGCTGTGTGGCCCGTGAGGCGCGTGGGCTGGCAAATATCTTATGTCACCCCAAGAAATAACATGCCCCCATGGAGGGTATTTTGGTCTTTTCATGTTTTGGCCTTGTGCGTGGTGGACGGTGGTTGGCTCGTGCATGGATGAGGTGGGGGAGGGCACCGGCTTGCCCCTTCGTGCTCCCATTTTCCCTTTCTCTCTGGATCCCCTCTTCTCTCCCACGATCCTCTCTCTCTCTTCCCCAACTTCCACCGCCACCATCGTCGCCTGGTTCCGGCCAGCTCCGGCGAAGTCCGTCACCATCCAACACATCCACGAGGTCATCTTGTGACGCTGCTCCTTCTCCACCGCGTTGATCCATCGCGTCGCTCCTCTATGCGCGGCCCCGGCTAACCCTAGCACCGCAGTCATCGGTGCACTACACAGCGTCGCCATGGACGCCGGCGCTGCGCCTGCGGCTCCGATCAGTCCTCCCCGACACCGCCTAAGTCCTCCCGCACTGCATCGCCTCCTGATCGTTATTCCAGGCGCCTCCATCGACTGGAGGAGCGATGGGCCCTCATCCTCGTGCCAGTGCGCGTCCGTGAAGGAAATGAACCGAGATGTGTCGCCTCAGATCCACTGTGTGAAGGCAGCGGTGAGCGTTATCTCCACTTCCCCCATTTCCTCTCTCTCTATCTCTCTCTCTATGTGTTCATCCGCTCGAGATTCAATTGGATATGTTAATTTGTTTTTTTTGCAGGGGGATGGATCACAAGGGGAGAGGTGCAGTCCTCCAGAGCTGTTGGATCCCAAAATTGGAAGGTTTATTGATTTCCCATCTGGTTTATGTGTGCCTCAGTTGAGATCATGCATTTGAATTATGTTGTTGGTTGATGAAAAATTAGTAATGGACGACTGCAGTATAGTCCGTATCATGTCTTTCTTCCATTGTCTAGACACTAGATTAATTGTTGTTCAAGATAAAAATATCCTGTTGATTGTATGTACATGTATGAAATGAAACTGATGCTGCTGTACATATATCTTGGTGTTTTGCTAATTTATTCATGGTTGACCAGGATGGTTGAAATGCAGCTAGCTATAAAAATGCATTGATAACGTTTTTTGAGATACTATCTCAGACGATAGTCAATTAGATAGTAGTTTATAACATTGTAGTAGGAAAATCTATATAAGTTTCGTTTTGGCTGGTGTAAAGTTTGTGTGAAGATTGTTGTAAGCACCACTTGTGTGCTGATTTTACGCTTTCAAGTCCTAATTTAGTAGCTTACTTATGATGTATGTGCTTACTATTTCCATTTTGTGCGTTCGTATTCTGTCTCAGATGATGGCGATATGTTGCGAGGATGAGTGCTTCTCCATTTTCTGTTCTATATGTGGTGGTCGACATTTGTACCTCGCTCGGGCTAATTTCTTTGGTAATTCACATATGAAATCGTTAATTTCTTCCATATTTGTTAGCCTGAAATACTTTGTCAAATATTGATTTCCTTGTTTGATCAAACAACGCATGAACTCCAATGTGTACATGTTATTTCCGTGGTCACGTGTAAGGGCATATTTATCCCTTAGGTGTTTTGGTGATTGATGACAATGCTTTTGCAGACTAATCATGTGCCTTGAGTTTCTCAGACGCTTCATCACTAGGCCCGAGACGATTCGGTGCCCCTCGAAGACTATTGAAGACGGCATTGTTCTATGTTTCTCTTTGGTGGATTTGAGTCGTAGGAGAGCCGTACTATTAAGAGGGGGTTCGCTTCGGAAAGGTTCGGGTGGAATCAACACTTACACATGTCCTTCCTTTCCTTTGCACTTTGGAGCGTCTCTCCGTTATCCTAGTAGTGCTTAATCTGACGGCTACTGATGTACTTGCGGTAGTACTGCTCTATGGAGCGGTAGTACCGCAAGCACCTGCGGTAGTACCGCTGGGGGTCACGGTAGTACCGCTCCTCTGGAGCCTTGGTAGCGTGGCTCCCAGGCCTAGTGCTGCTCCGGTACGGTAGTAGGGGCGGATGTAATTTTTTACATCCGCGCCCACACAGTAGTACCGCACGTCCTGCGCGGTAGTACCGCGGGAGGCCATGGTAGTACCGCTCCCCTGGAGTCGTAGTACCGTGGCCCTCATACCTAGTACCGCTACGTCACGGTAGTAGGAGCGGATGTAATTTTTTACATCCGCGCCTCAACGGTAGTACCGCACCTCGTGCGCGGTAGTACCGCGTCGGATTTTTTGCACTGTTTCATTTTCAGCGGAAGTAGGCACGGATGTATTTTATTTCATCCGCGCTCTTCGTAGGCTTTGACTTCCCTACCTTGCGGTAGTACCGCAAGGGGGAGCGGTAGTACCGCGCAAGCGGTAGTACTGCACTCAGTCACGCAAGTCCCGGCCTCAGCTGCTGCCGCGGAAGTACCATGGTCCTCCACGGTAGTACCACGTGGCCTTGCGGTAGTACCGCCCTCCTGGAGCGGTAGTACCGCATGTTGCTGGCTGAACATGTGGATAACGGTTGGATCTTTTCCATGACTATAAAAGGGGCGTCTCCTACCTCTAGTTGACTACCTCTTCCACATCTAAGCTCCATTGTTGCTCCAAGCTTCATTTTGGCCCGATCTCTCTTCCTAGCCAATCAAACTTGTTGATTTGCTCGGGATTGGGTGACAAGGGCTCGATTTACACTTCCACCAAGAGATATTCGATTCCCCCCACTAACCCCTAGCGGACCTTGTTATTCTTGGGTGTTTGAGCACCCTAGACGGTTGAGGTCACCTCGAAGCCATACTCCATTGTGGCGAAGCTTCGTGGTGTTGTTGGGAGCCTCCAAGTGTTGTGGAGATTGCCCCAACCTTGTTTGTAAAGGTTCGGTCGCCGCCTTCAAGGGCACCAATAGTGGAATCACGGCATCTCGCATTGTGTGAGGGCATGAGGAGATTACGGTGGCCCTAGTGGCTTCTTGGGGAGCATTGTGCCTCCACACCGCTCTAACGGAGACGTACTTCCCTTTAAAAGGAAGGAACTTCGGTAACACATCCTCGTCTTCACCGGCTCCACTCTTGGTTATTTCGTGCCTTTACTTTTGCAAGCTTACTTGTGTTGTATCTATTGCTTGCTTGTGTGCTAGTTGTCATTGCATCATATAGGTTGTCCACTTAGTTGCATATCTAGACAACCTATTTTGTCGCAAGGTTTAAATTGTTAAAGAAAAGCTTAAAAATTGTTAGTTGCCTATTCACCCCCCCTCTAGTCAACCATATCGATCATTTCAATTGGTATCAGAGCCTCGTCTCTTTATTAAGGACTTTGCCATCCGAAGAGTATGGTTGACACCAACGATGATGCGGAGGAGCACTCCGGTGTGAATCCTATCTCGTCTACGGCTGATGGGGGAACCTCGGTCTCCCGTGAGGAGTTCAATGTGGCTTTAGACACATTGAAAACCTCCATGACGACCGAGGTTGAAAGCATGTTTACTAAATTCCTAGAAGGACTTAAACTATCCACCTCGCCGATGAAAGTGGGTGATCCCACTAACAAGGTGACGGATGCTAACTCCGACAAGGGGGAAGCTAATAGTGAAAAGGGTCCTTCTACTAGTGGTAGAAATGGCACCGGCATCTATGCCCATGTGGAACCTCCTACTTATGGTGGACCGATTCCCTCTACTCATTTAAATCATGCCGGTCCTCCTCCTAAGATTGTGAAAAATGAGGATTTTGATGCTTGGGTTTATTGTTTCAAGTGTCATTTAAAACATGTGAATACTAATCTTTGGAGAATCATAGAAGAAGGTTTCTATCCACATGACCCTAGCAACTTCACCCCTCGAGAAGCCGTGGATAATCAATTCAATGAGAGTGCTCTCTTCATCATCCAAGATGCAATCCTTCCCGAAGATCTCCCTCATCTTCGACCTCATGCCATGGCTAAAGACGCATGGCAATGTATTGTGTCTCTCTATCGAGGAAGTGCTAGCATTCAACGCTCCAACTATGAAGTGGTGCAAGATGAAGCCGATGAGTTTGCAATAAAAGAAGATGAAGAACCTCGTGAGCTCTTTCGAAGAGTGACCAAACTCGCGGTCGCACTCCGAGGTCATGGGAGCAAGGACACGGATGACAATTGGATCAAGCGCAATTTCCTCAAGGCCATGATGCCCTACAACAAGGCCATGTCCTCCGTCATTCGTCAAAGACCGGACTTCCACTCCATGACCTCAAGTGAAGTGTTGGATGAGTTCGTTGCAATGAGCATCTTGGACAAGACCGCCGACAATGCGGTGCTCCATTCTCAAAGGGCAAAGAAGCCCAACCTTGACTTGAAGGCCAAGGTTAGTGTGGAAGAAGAGGAAGAAGAATAAGATGAGGAGAGCAACCCCGAAGACACGAAATATGATTATCATGCGCACATGGCTCTTGCCTCAAGACAATTTTGGATCAAGAAGAATACAAGACCCAACTTCAACAAGAACAACTCAAGTGGCCTCAAGGGCAAGCAACGAGTTAGAACTTGTTTCAACTGTGGCAATGTGAGCCATTTTGTTGCGGATTGTCCTTACGAGAAGCGGGAAGACAATGGTGGCAAGTTCATCCGAAAAGACAAAGCCAAGTCCTTCCCCAACAAGAACAACTTCACCAAGAAGACTCCTACTCGCGGGTTGGTAGTTCAAGAAGAATACCATGAGGATGACGATGATGATGAAGATAGTGAAGCAATGGCTATGGCATCCGTTGCCATTGCCACAACTCCCCGGGTGTCTCTCTTCGATTCACCCAACGAGAACATCACCGCCAAGTGCCTCATGGCTAAAGCCACCAACAAGGTAACCCCCAACATCAAAACCACCATTATTCCTAATCCTTCTTCGATGGTTGGCTTTGATGATGGTAAGGGGTCTAATGAGGAGGTAAATGAATTTGATTCCTTCATGAGTAAGCTCTAGGGCAAATCCAAGAAGCACTTCGTTGCTCTCTTGGAACAACTTGGTGAAGCCAATGACATGATCGAGGCTCACGAAGAAACCATCTCTAAGATGGAAGGTCATAGTCATGACTATGCCGATGAGATATCGGATCTCTCTAATGCTCTTGGGGAAGAGCGTGGGCATCGTTTGGCTCTTGAGGAGTCACACAACGATGACCATGCCAAATTAAAGAAAGATCTTGATCATGCTCTTGTTGTGTCTCGTGTACTAACTTCTGAGAAGGCTAAACTTGGGGTTGATCATGCTAGACTCAAGGAGGAGTTTGATGTACTTGACAAGGCCCATAAGGTCTTGAAAGGTGCTCATGCAAACCTCAAGGAGTCTCATGCTCAACTCCAAGTTAAGCTAACCAAGGAAAAGGCCACATTTCCTCACATGGTATTAATTGATAATGCAAATGCTACTAACCCGTGTTGTGAGCATGTGCATCTTGTGGAGGAGAATGCCAAGTTGAAGGAACAACTCGAGAAAGGTCTTGTGCCATGCATACAAGGTGAGAATAACCTAAATGACCTTTTGAGCAATCAAAAGGAAGTTGTGGGCAAGGAGGGAGTTGGGTTCTCACCCAAGTCCAAAAACAAGAAGAAGAACGAGAAAAAGCATAACAAGACCAAACGACCTCCCCCGCTTAAGCAAACTTTTGTGAAGGAGGGAGAGGATGCTCCTAAGGAGAAGAAGAACAATGCGAAGAGTGGTGATGCCAAAAAGGGCAAAGCCATCTCTCCCAACAAAGCCGGCGACTTTAACCCCTCTTATGTGTCGTGTCGTGTTAGTGATGGGCATGTTTATGCTAAATTTGTTGGTTCTTCTTATGAGTACATTGAATGGTCTGTTTGGGTTCCTAAGACCCTTGTTACTAACATCAAAGGACCCATTACTAAATGGGTACCTAAAACCAAGCATTGATCTCTTGTAGGTGTTTGCTTCCGGTGGGGGATCATGGTTGCTCGATAGTGGAGCAACAAATCATATGACCGGGAGCAAGGACTTGGTGGTGGACGTGCAAAAGATCCCATCTATGCCCACCAATGTCGAGTGGAGTGATGCCTCACATTCCAAGGTATTGGGTCTTGGCAAGGTTATCATTTCTCATGATCTAACGATCGAGAAAGTCATGCTTGTTGAGTCTCTTGCGTTCAATTTACTTTCCGTTCGTCAACTTGCACTCATGGACTTTGCCACCTTCTTTGATATTGATACCGTGGCCCTCTTGTGGAGCAAGACTCTTAAAGTAGCCTTTGTTGGGCATGTCGAGAATGGTCTCTATGTGATTAACTTTTCGGAGCAACCCACTAAGACCGCGACATGCCTAATGGCTAAAGTTGATGTGGGATGGCTTTGGCATCGCCGTTTAGCCCACGTCAATATGAGATCTTTGCAAAGTCTTCTCAAGGGGGACCATGTCCGTGGACTAACAAATGTTAGTTTTGCCAAAGATCGTGCTTGCAGTGCTTGTATCGAAGGAAAGCTTCATGAGACGGCTCACCCTCCCACGACTATCATCTACTCGAAGAGACCCTTGGAGCTCCTGCACATGGACCTCTTTGGGCCTCCATCCTTTGATAGTCTTGGGGGTAGAAAGTATTGCTTGGTGATTGTGGATGATTATTCAAGATACACTTGGGTATACTTCTTCAAGAGGAAGAGTGAGACTCAACAAACCGTCATCGACTTTGCAAATGAAGCTCAACGTCAGCATAATGCAAAGATCTTGACAATAAGAAGTGACAACGGCACCAAGTTCAAGAACTACACCTTGGATGAGTTTCTTAGTGATGAGGGGATCAAGCATCAATATTCTGCACCATATACCCCTCAACAAAATGGTGTTGCGGAGAGGAAGAATCGGACATTGATGGATGCGGCAAGGACCATGATGGCGAAGTTCAAGTCTCCATACAACTTTTGGGCCGAAGCCATCAACACCGCATGTCATGCATCCAATCGGCTCTATCTCCACAAAGGCTTGAACAAGACTCCTTATGAGATATTCACCGGAAACAAGCCCAATCTCAAGTACTTCCGGGTGTTCGGGTGTAAGTGTTTCATTCTCAAGAAAGGTGTTCATTTGTCTAAATTTGAGCCTAGAGCTTATGAGGGCATATTTGTTGGTTATGCTACAAACTCTCATGCTTACCGTGTTCGCAACAAGTCCACCGGACTCATTGAGGAGACGTGTAACGTGGAGTTTGACGAAAATAATGGATCCCAAGTGGAGCAAAGTGGTACTTGTGATGTAGGTGATGAAATTCCTCCCCAGGCCATAAGAAGAATGGGTATTGGTCATATTCTACCCATTGAGGAACCCCTTGTGGCCGAAGGAGAAGGACAATGCTCCACTCAAGTGGAGCCTTCACCTACTCAAGACCCACACGCTTCCGAAGAACAAAGTGTAGGCCCTCAACCTCGGGAACAAGACCAAGGGCAAGATCAATCTCAAGATGGTGGTGAACCTCCAAATGATGCCCAAGGTCAAGTTCTCCCCCTCGAGCCAGTTCAAGATCATGAGCAAGCTCAAGATCAAGAACAAGCTCAAGATGGCGCTCAAGATGATCAAGTTAACCCCCCTCCTTCCACATCCGAGGAGGAATTAGAGTGTCCTGCCGCAAAGATTGCTTCCAAACTCACCACCAAAGGCCATCTCATGGAGAATGTGGTTGGAAGCCTAAGAAAGGGGGTAAGCACTCGTAGACAATTAGCAAACTATTGTGAACATCACGCGTTTGTCTCTTGTGTTGAACCCCAAAAGGTCTATGAGGCGCTCGAAGACTCGGATTGGCTCAATGCCATGCATGAAGAACTCAACAACTTCGAGTACAACAAGGTGTGGAGGTTGGTGCCAAGGCCTTCTGGGAATCATAACGTCATTGGAACCAAGTGGATTTTCAAGAACAAGCAAGATGCTCATGGGAACATCATTCGCAACAAGGCAAGATTGGTAGCACAAGGCTACTCCCAAGTCGAGGGTGTCGACTACGGTGAAACCTTTGCTCCCGTTGCTCGCCTTGAATCCATTTGTTTGTTGATTGCTTATGCTTCCCATCACAACTTTAAGTTACAACAAATGGATGTGAAAATTGCTTTTCTTAATGGTCCTATTAATGAGTTGGTTTATTTCAAGCAACCCCCCCGGGTTCGAGGATCCTTACTTCCCGGATCATGTGTATCAACTCGATAAGGCACTCTATGGCCTTAAACAAGCCCCACATGCGTGGTATGACCACCTTACCGAGTTTTTACAAGATCGTGGATTTGAAGTTGGGCAAATCGATCCCACTCTTTTTACTAAGAAGGTCAAAGGGGAGTTGTTTGTGTGCCAACTATATGTTGATGACATTATCTTTGGTTCCCCTAACAATGCTTTCAATGAAGAATTTGCCGCTCTCATGACCTCTAAGTTCAAGATGTCTTCGATGGGAGAGTTGAAGTTCTTCCTTGATTTTGATATCAAACAAAGAAGAGAAGGTACCTTCATCAACCAAGCCAAATACACTCAAGACATGCTTAAAAGATTCAAGCTAAGTGATGTCAAGCCGGCCTCTACTCCGATGCCCACCAAGTGCCAACTTGATATTGATCCCAATGGTAAAGCGGTGGATCAAAAGGTATATCGCTCTATGATTGGTTCCTTGCTTTACCTTTGTGCATCTAGACCGGATATCATGTTGAGTGTGGGAATGTGTGCACGGTTCCAAGCCACACCAAAGGAAAGCCACTTTGTGGCGGTCAAGCGAATCTTTCTATATTTGGCTCATACCCCAAACTTTGGCCTATGGTACCCAAGAGGAGCTAACTTCAAGCTTGAAGGATTTACGATTCTGATTGGGCGGGAGACAAGGTGGATATGAAGTCCACTTCCGGAGGGTGCCAATTTCTTGGTTGCTCTTTGGTGAGTTGGTCTTCCAAGAAGCAAAGTTGTGTGTCTCTCTCATCCACTGAAGCGGAATATGTGGCGGCCGATAGTTGTTGTGCACAACTTTTATGGATGAGGCAAACTTTAAAGGAGTACGGTGTCATTTGTGACAAAGTGCCTCTTTGGTGTGATAATGAAAGTGCCATCAAGATTTCTCTCAACCCGGTGCAACACTTCAAGGCGAAGCATATTGAGATTCGGTATCATTTCATCCAGGATCACATTAGGCGAGGGGAGATCGAGCTCAAGTATGTCAACACTCATGATAACCTTGCAGATATTTTCACGAAGCCCTTGGATGAAGCAAGATTTCGCGAGTTAAGGCATGAGCTAAATATCATTGATTCGAGCAATGTGACTTGAACCCTTGCACCCCCCACCACACTCAACTTGTTGTCTAGTTTAGGTGCAGACATGGACATAGGGGGAGTGTTGTTCTCTCAATGAACTCTCCCTCCCCCCATTATGCATAAATCGATCAACTCTTTCACATTAGCCATTTTTGATGGTACTTGTGCTTCAAAGACGAGTTTTGGTCATGGGCCCAAGGATAATTCTTCGCGGTGCCATACCAACTAACTCAAACATAGGTGGCTCCGGCCACCGCCCTCTCCTTTTGAGAGGTTGTGTTGCGTGGTTGCTTCTTGTTGTCTTTCTGCCTTTGGGTTGTGCGTGTTCTTGTGGTGTCCTTGTGCTAAAAGTTTCCTTGCAAAGACCTTCTTCTTTTGTTTGAAACCTGCTTTTTCTTGAGCTCACGGTACTACCGCAGCCAGCTACTGTACTACCGCGTGAGGGGAGCACGGTACTACCGCCCCCACGCGGCAGTAATTTTTTACTACCGCCTGGGAGAGCGGTACTACCGCTTCGGTGCGGTACTTCCGCCCAAGCAGTACTACCGCGATGACATGCGGTACTACCGCGATGTCACAGACGCGTGGGGATAAGGACGGGCAGGGGGAGTTCTAACTCCCCATTCCCATTTGCCAGTTCCCCACCTCGTCTCTCTCTCTCTCCCTCACTCAAGAACGGGGCCGGCGTCCGTCGCCGGATCTCCGCCTCCGGCTGCCCTACCGTGATTCCGTCCGGTGGGATCATTCCCCACCACGTGCTCTTGCTATGGACCAAGGTCTTTCCCCAACTCCTTCTCGTTTTTGTTGTGTTTGTTGTCTCTAGGTTTTTGGGGGAGACTTGTGTGTTCTAGAGATTGTTAGGCTAAATCTATGCAAGAGTAGGATGAAGGAGCATAGTTTTGCGTAGGAATTATACTTGTCTTTTGTCCTGTGCTAGATTTGATCACCGTAGCATCGCCGTGGTTTCGTGGTTCTTTTCAGATTCAAACCGTCGTTTGGATCTCACGCGGTGTGGTACTACCGCCCGTCTGGCGCGGTACTACCGCTTGTCCGGTACTACCGCCCGTCTGGCGCGGTACTACCGCTTGTCTGGTACTACCGCCCATCTAGCGCGGTACTACCGCACTCGCTGCGACACTAAAGTTTTACTACCGCTCCCACCATGGTACTACCGTGACCTCGCACGGTACTACCGCGACTTGGAGCGGTACTAAAATTTTAGTACCGCGGGCCCTGGCAGTACTACCGTGGTTCACCTCTATCTCATGGAAACTTTCAAGTATACTTTTTATGTGTTTCTTGTGCTTTGCCGTGGTCTTTGCATTGATCCTTTTTGCTTGTCGTGGGTGTTTTTGCGTTTGTGTCTCAGGTGGTGGCTCTCGTCGTTCCAATCCCAGTCATGACACTGGTTCCAAGCGTCTGCGCAATCCAGATGAAGCACCAGAGGACTCCCCTGCCCCCAAGCGCCATGTCAAGACATCCGCTAGTAAGCACAAGGAACCCAGCAAGGGCATGGACGAGATTCCCCTATCTGAGTTCGTCCGTCTCAGGAAGCTCAACCCGTATGTGCATCCTCGTGCTACTGTCAGAGGATGTGAACTGTTTTGGAACAAGCAACAGACTCTCACTTATCTGGATGTCATCAAGAACAAGAAGAATACCTAGGTGGATGTCAAATGGATAGAAATGCATCACATGAGGAAGGACAAGTTCCGTCAGTACTTTGGAGAAGCTCTAGATTTGGTGGAGCAGTTTGGTATTGAACATGTGATCTCCTTTCACCTTGACTATGACCCTGAGCTTGTTTGTCAGTTCTTTGCCTCAGTTTACTTTCACCCTGATGAGGAGCGGAGGATGACCTGGATGACCAATGGACGTAAGTTGACTGCTACCTGGAAGGAGTTCATGGATTTGCTACATGTTCCTGATGACGGGCTCGACACTCCCGTGGGTGTTCGCCCCCATGCTAATCCTGAGTCTGCTAACAAGGACAAGCTTCAGCCATTCTATGTTGAGAAGGCGCTTCCCAATGGCAATATAGGGTGGGTGCTCAACTCCTTTCTGGATATCATGTATCGCATCTTTCGCAACTCTTTGTTCGCATTGGTGACAAGGACAAGGTTCATGCCTATATGGTGGATATGATGCTCCTATGCGAGGAGGCTCGTGTGTCTTAGACTCAGCCACTTGATGTCTCACACATCATGTGGTGTGAGCTTCGGTTTGCAGTGTTTAACCGCAAGGTGCCTATCTATGGGCCCTATATGTTTCTGCTGATCTCGAAGACTTGGGAGAAGATGTTCCCTGGTGAGGAGTTCCTTGCTCCAGACTGGATTCGTCATGATCCCATCTGTCTCCGTGTCAAGTCCAACTGGGCCAACACTACTACTCGTGCTGAGGCGTCTGCTGCTAGGGCTGCTGTTGATGAGGAGGATGTTGGCGCAGAGGATGTTGCTGAGGACCGTGCTGCCAGGCCTTCCCATAGTTCCTCTATGCCCTCGTGGGCCAAGAAGCTGAAGGACAAGATGAAGACTCTTTTCTGCATGCAAGCTAAGGGCCAGTACAGGACTCACGTGGCATCCAAGGAGAGTCGTCGCCGGGACAAGAAGATCTTACAGCTCTATGGTGAGGATGTGTCTGGCGGTTCTGAGGATCGCATCACTCCAGAGGCCGAGTGGATGGAGAAGCAAGGCTACAGGTGGACTGATTCTGAGGAGGACGTCGAGGAGACCATCCCTGCTGCCGAGGAGTCCGACGGAGAGGGTTGGGATGAGTTCCCTGCTTGAGCCACCCCTTGTGTGTAGGTGTCCTCTCTGCCTTTTTGGTGTCTCGATGCCAAAGGGGGAGAGAGTGTAGGGATTTGCGAGTCGTGTGCCGTCGTTCGAGTTCGGTGTGTTTGCTGCTTTCTCGTTTGAACCTCGTTTGAACCTCGTTTCATTTGCTTTGGGTTGCTTTACTTCATATGGTGTAAGACATATGCACTCTATCTATCTTAGCAAGCTCGTGATATATTGTGCTACCTTTATGCTATGCTCTGCTTAGATGTTAGTCATCATGCCTTTGTCTCTAAAATATAGGGGGAGTGTTGATCCTAGCTTGTGTGCTATGCAGTCCAAAGCATCTATCTAGATTGCACACATCTAGGGGGAGCCCGTCTATATTCTAGAGAGGTGGGGTTTGCCTTTGCCCTATATTATCTCATCTATGTGCAAATCCCGTATTGTCATCAATCCACCAAAAAGGGGAAGATTGTAAGGGCATATTTGTCCCTTAGGTGTTTTGGTGATTGATGACAATGCTTTTGCGGACTAATCGTGTGCCTTGAGTTTCTCAGACGCTTCATCACTAGGCACGAGACGATTTGGTGCCCCTCGAAGTCTATTGAAGACGGCGTTGTTCTACGTTTCTCTTTGGTGGATTTGAGTCATAGGAGAGCCGTACTATTAAGAGGGGGTCCGCATCGGAAAGGTTCGGGTGGAATCAACACGTACACATGTCCTTCCTTTCCTTTGCACTTTGGAGCGTCTCTCCGTTATCCTAGTAGTGCTTAATCTGACGGCTACTGTTGTACTTGCGGTAGTACTACTCTATGGAGCGGTAGTACCGCAAGCACCTGCGGTAGTACCGCTGGGGGTCACGGTAGTACCGCTCCTCTGGAGCCTTAGTACCGTGGCTCCCAGGCCTAGTGTTGCTCCGGTACGGTAGTAGGGGCGGATGTAATTTTTTACATCCGCGCCCACATGGTAGTACCGCACGTCCTACGCGGTAGTACCGCGGGAGGCCACGGTAGTACCGCTCCCCTGGAGTCGTAGTACCGTGGCCCTCATACCTAGTACCGTTGTGTCACGGTAGTAGGAGCGGATGTAATTTTTTACATCCGCGCCTCAACGGTAGTACCGCGCCTCGTGCGCGGTAGTACCGCGTCGGATTTTTTGCACTGTTTCATTTTCAACGGAAGTAGGCACGGATGTATTTTATTTCATCCGTGCTCTTCGTAGGCTTTGACTTTCCTGCCTTGCGGTAGTACCACAAGGGGGAGCGGTAGTACCACGCAAGCGGTAGTACTGCACTCAGTCAGGCAAGTCCCGGCCTCTGCTGCTGCCGCGGAAGTACCATGGTCCTCCACGGTAGTACCGCGTGGCCTTGCAGTAGTACCGCGTTCCTGGAGCGGTAGTACCGCATGTCGCAGGCTGAACATGTGGATAACGGTTGGATCTTTTCCATGACTATAAAAGGGGCGTCTCCTACCTCTAGTTGACTACCTCTTCCACCTCTAAGCTCCATTGTTGCTCCAAGCTCCATTTTGGCCCGATCTCTCTCCCTAGCCAATCAAACTTGTTGATTTGCTCGGGATTGGGTGACAAGGGCCCGATCTACACTTCCACCAAGAGATATTCGATTCCCCCCACTAATCCCTAGCGGACTTGTTACTCTTGGGTGTTTGAGCACCCTAGACGGTTGAGGTCACCTCGAAGCCATACTCCATTATGGGGAAGCTTCGTGGTGTTCTTGGGAGCCTCCAAGTGTTGCGGAGATTGCCCCAACCTTGTTTGTAAAGGTTCGGTCGCCGCCTTCAAGGGCACCAATAGTGGAATCACGTCATCTCACATTGTGTGAGGGCGAGAGGAGATTCGGTGGCCCTAGTGGCTTCTTGGGGAGCATTGTGCCTCCACACTGCTCTAATGGAGACGTACTTCCCTTTAAAAGGAAGGAACTTCGGTAACACATCCTCGTCTTCACCGGCTCCACTCTTGATTATTTCGTGCCTTTACTTTTGCAAGCTTACTTGTGTTATATCTATTTCTTGCTTGTGTGCTAGTTGTCATTGAATCATATAGGTTGTCCACTTAGTTGCATATCTAGACAACCTATTTTGTCGCAAGGTTTAAATTGTTAAAGAAAAGCTTAAAAATTGTTAGTTGCCTATGCACCCCCCCTCTAGTCAACCATATCGATCATTTCATCACGTTATTTTGTTCATGCCATGAGTTGACTAGAGAAAGATGGTGATATTTTGATTATCGTGGTTGTAAACCTGTATACCTAATGATGGTGTATTCTTATGTTAGCTAAAAGTGCTTCTGTTGTGTAGTTCGTCTAACCAAATTTGTAGGGACCTAAAAACATAGATTGATATGTGATATTGTACTGAATACAAAGACAACATCAGCATGGCAGACTGCCATATAAGATAGAGTATAAGATAAAAGGACAGTCTGTTACTTCTCTCTGATTGCACATGGATAGCTTGATCTTGCGGTGCACGTGTAGTTTATTCACGGGGATGTATATGCATAATTCAGTAATGGATTGTTTGTTTTCTCCCTGGGAATACTAACTGCTAGCATATACATTTATTTGCTGATTCTAACAAGATGCATCGCTATATCGATAATACAGTAAGCACCTCCTGAAGTTCTGAACTGTCAGGTGGTGCCCTTGCATAGTTGGCTGGTTCTCTTAATTTTCTTTTTCCCTGCATTCTATTTTCCTGGTTTTCCATCGCTCCAAAAGTGTACTTCAAAATGAGTGTGCATGTATTCAGTATTCAGAGAGATGGGGTACTATGTAGACATTCATTGTATTTGTTATGTACCTGGTTACTTAATAATCATTATGTCAGTTACGGTTACTTTGAAATCATTCTCTTAATAGTCATCATGTCCGACAGGTGCACGGGCTTTCAGATATAAGGTTCACCGGCACACAAGGTATATCCTAAGCCGTTAATCGGTCCTACTCTACTGCAGATCCCTGCTATTGTTGTTCAGTGTCTTGCTTGCAATACGAATGGGTACCTCCAGGTAGGAACATATGTAGTTTCTTGATTTACTGACATGTGTGTGGATCCCAATGCGCATATTCTTGATGAAAACTATCCTTTAACCCTGTAGCGTCATGTGGCTTTATCAAAGTCAGGCCATTAATTGGGTTTTTAACAAAACACATTCCATTTGACTTACAAATATACCAGCAGTGACATACTATTATTAGCAGTCATCTAAATACTCTACAGTTCCAGTGATAGATGAGCTGGTCTATCAAATATGCATTGCTTTCTGTATTGCCTAGCCCCGCTTCGATTACATTGTTCTATTATACTAGATGTTTATTCGCCTATTGCGATAGCATATCTGATTGTTGATATTGTTTGACATGTATTCCGTGCACAGAGTCACTTGGTTGTTTGATGCGTTCGTGCTCGTCGGCGGGACGGTGCAAGGCGCAACTCCGATGCGGTTCCTCGCCGGTTGGATGGCGTTCAGGCGCAACCCCGGTGCTCACTGAGTACTGCCTCGGCTACAACCTCCCACGGTGAGGTCCATCTTCCTCCTGCTCCTCAGCGATTTGGCGTTCTGGGCCGTTGGATCTGATTGCTTGATGTGTTCTTGTTCGTCGGATCAAGCCACCGGATGCCCTACACCGTCGGATCGATGCGTTGCTCCTGTAGCAATGAATAGTCATTGTTTCCCTGGGTTTTCGCTTACTCCGCCATTTTGACCGTATTTCGTTGGTGTGGGGTTTCCAGCGTGTGGGCCGCCTTGTTCAGTGACCGTGGCTATGTGTTTCGGTTGTGTGGCCCATGGGGCGCGTGGGCTACCAAATATCTTGTGCCACCGCAAGAAATAATGTGCCCCCGTAGAGGGTATTTTGGTCTTTTCACATTTTGGCCTTGTGCGTGGTGGACGGTGGTTGGCCCGTGCGTGGATGAGGTGGGGGGAGGGCACCGGCTTGCCCCTTCGTGCTCCCATTTGCCCTTTCTCTCTGAATCCCCTCTTCTCTCCCACGACCCTCTCTCGTGCTGGGGCGATGATGATTAGCCGTGGCTGAAATAAGTGTGCCTTTGAGCAATCGAGGCACCTGTGGGTATCAAGTTGAATCCTCCCTCTTGTCTCTAGAATCCTTTTTGATCCTGTGATACTTGTTGCTCTATCCTTGGATGGTCATTCTTGTTGAGTGATAACCAGGGCAGCTCCATTGTATAAACAGATTGATCTGGTGATAAGAGACGGGGGTAGGTTATATGATCGAGGCAAGTAAATCTGAGCCCACTATGCAATGAACCCTGGACCCTTTTATTTGTATTTAAAGGTGTTGCTTATTTATGCTCCACTGTTTATAGTCGTCTTATGTAAAGATTTCTTCTCGTTGGTCCTTAATTTAACCTGGTTAAGAGTAAGTTGTACTTTGTTATACTAGAAAGACTCGCTCCCAACAAGTTATCGAAGCCGCTCTTGTTGCCTTAAGTTTGTATGGTAAAATTATGCCTTGGCACGAGGGTGTCGGTCCCAACGTTTTGGTCAGGCGAATACTAGAAAAACTCGCAGGTTCGGCCCTGGAGGTTCTCAGGTTCGACTCCGAGAGCTGCTCGCTTTCCGAGGAGCCCCTGGTGCGTCGCTGCCCGACCCCTTTTTTTGCTTCAATTTTGGTTGGGCTTCAGATTCGATCGTGGGTTGACCTGGGTCTGGGTGTGCCTCCTTCTCTTTGTGTTTGTGCTACAGGCGAGGATTGTGCTCGGAGACGACCCACACGACGCTACGCTCGCCGTCGTGGTGCACCCCTTTTGAAATTTCCCGAGATAGCTGATTGGTGCTACATGAAACCGTGGTGAGTTCTCGAACATCTTCCATTCTCCAACATCTTCCATGTCCATCTACCGTGCTGATTGGTGCTACTACATGATATCATGGCCTGCTTGCATGCATCTGTTTTTGGCGAGACTTTAATTGTTCAGTGCATTTTGTGATTAATTTTGTAATTCAATATTGCAATATCCCTTTATACTGAAGAACCAACATGTGAAATGAAATATTCCAAAGAGTGAGCAACTAAGTGGATCATGGCCTGCTTGCATGCATCTGTTTTTGGCGAGACTTTAATTGTTCAGTGCATTTTGTGATTAATTTTGTAATGCCTTTGTCACTAGATCGAGGCTCTAAAAGATACTCTCCCAAATATGTCTCTGAATATGAAAGCTATATATCATCCAAGTACAGTTTCGAGTGGAAGGACATCGAGCCGACGAGAACGGCTGGTGATGGTGGTGAGGACGCCATCAACGGAGCGGTGAGGCTGTTTCACAGCTCGATGCGCTCGGCGAGGGGAAACCGTTGGATGGCCCACGATCGTCGTGTCCCCGAGAAGGTGAGGAAGATGACCTGATGTGAGCCACCTCTGATCCACCACGCGAGGTGCCCACCAAGTGCCTCCCCAGCTCGACGGCCCCAAACCCAAGGTGAGTCCCTCTCCCCCCCATCCATCCTTGCATAGTGTCGTTGTCGATATGGGAGGCTGTTGATTGCATCGCTAGGCCAGACTAGAAGTGAAGTTGGCCTTTGATTTTTAGTTTAGATGGTGAACTTGGTAGCTTATAGATTGTAGTTGTCCTTTTTGCATCAGTGTACTACTGCAGTTGCGCCAGTATACATTATTTTCCTACAACTGGTCTTTGGGTCAGTGAACATGAGCTAGAGACACAAGGTGATAACACTATTTGTGTCATTTGTTTCTTTCAGTTTTATTCATGAGGCGCTGATGATTGATGGAGCGAGACCTAACCAACTTGATGTTACCAAGCTACACCCATTGTCACATGAAGTTATCTCACGCCAAACGAGGATCAACATCGGTACTGATTCCATCCTTTGACAATGTTTTGATGTTCAATAACTAACAGTCTGGAGAATTTATAGGCTTATGACAATACAAAGCTACGTGGATTCTGCCTTGTGCTCTATGTATTTAGTATGATGTGGTTCAGTATGCAATGTTTGCTGTTTACTGTTCTACATTCTCTGGTGATGCATATCGTGAGATGCACACAACCATATATTATTATCTTAATTTAGATATTTATAAACGTCTCATCATATGAAGGAATCTCCCTCCAAATATTATTTGGGTGCCTAATCTGCAAACTAATGCATAATGCAAGCTTATGGGCCCGTCAGTTAGCTTCTTAGTATTATTATGTTTTATTTGGCAAGGACTTGTCAGGCATTATGTCGTAGTACATGTTAGATTAACAGCTTGGTCCTTATCTTGCTTCTCAGTTGCTACATGTTGTTCTCTTTCTCTGCTACAATTCTGCCTTTACAATGCAGAAGTCTTATTGTCCTCTTGTTAGTTAATATCTCCTGGAACTGATATGAGTTGCTCACCAATAAATTGATTCCCATGTCTGGCTACTTCCACATGTATCTTATGACTGTGGAGAAGCATGCACCGTCCTTTAATGGCAGTTGCACATTTTCTTTTTGTTTCACATGTATCAGTATGGAGAAGCATGCACTATTGAACCCTTCTTAGTTGACTTGATGTTTGAACTCATCTCTTTTTGTTATAACTTGATCTACTTGATTGTAAAAGAGTTGCATGTTTTTCATACTGCTTTCTATTCTTCCCCATATTACCATATCTATAGACCCCACCTCAAGTCAGTGTCACAAAAGAATTCTATTGCTGACGCCCTTCTCTGTGTACTGTTTCTTGCTTCTATTGCTGACGTGCATTGTATTTCCAGGTTAAGGACAAGCCAAATGGAACAATATACATTTGTCGCTGAAAGTAGGCTTGGGAAGTTGCCAGTTAAGGACAAAGCTTCTGGAAAGAAGCAAGCATCTTCCAAGGGAAGCTTGACTAAAGCTGTTCAGGGCGGTTTGGGTACTGAATCGTACGAGTTAATGGCAAAGATTCCTAGTTCACCCTTAGTAGGCCTAAAGTGAGTACCCTTCTTTTCATTAACCTACATTTCTTTTGTAGTCCATGGTCTCAGTTATCCACAACATATGGAAATTACATTCCAATTATGCCTCAGTTCCCCTTAAACCTAGTTGATTTCTTTTATTTCTTGGTTAACTGTGTCTTTCCTTTGTAGAAGTGTATTAATAACCATGTTTTTGTTTGATCAGACTATTTGTACAGATATGTGTATGTACCTATTCATTTGTGATGACGACAATGAGATCAGTTTTGTTTCTGTCAAAAGGTGAGGTAACTATTTTTAATCCTTATGTCTGTAGTCAGTTTTGACAGCTACAAATTTGATATAGATAATAAGTAATCTTAGATGCAGAGTGAAAGCTTTCATTTCCTATAGACTGCAAGCTACAAAATTGTCCATCGTATTATCACAAAGTAGGAGAGAGAACTATTATGCAAACACACCAAGACACATTTCTATGATTAAATGTTGCCATCATATCAGGTTAAATGAACCTGCATATATAGTATGCTACTCTTTTCTCTGATTCTCATCCTCCAGAGGGTTAATTTCTTGTCAGGTGATCTGATCAGATAGTTTTTTTTTAATCTTAAATGGAGTAGCCACTAGGGTTGCTTCTTGATCTCCTATCTTAATAGCTCATTTCTTTATTTTAGATGTCAAAACTGTTATTTCAGCAAGTACACATTTAAATCACCACTAGCTATATAGGAGAGCTAATTCTCACTATCTTGACGGGGCGGCGACCATTCGCGTGAGGCTCGGCGGCGAGAAGTGCTCCTTTTGCTGAGCGACGAGGGGTCGAAGGGCGCTCCAGATTCGGATCCGGGCGCGGTGGCGGCCATGGCCGAGCTCGAGCCTGGGCGTGTGGGTGCGTTGGTGACCGTGGCGGCGGTCGTGGTCGAGCTCTGAGCACGGCGATGGCCATGGCCGAACTCATCCGTCTCGTACATGAAGATTCAGGGGCGCCACGAGACGAGAAGAAAGGAGGAGCGAGTAGCGGAGAGGAGAGGAGCAACAGCCATGAAGACCACTCTTTCGTTATCTTCTCCCCTCTTCCTCGCCGCTCCACCCAGAGATACCAACCCACCTTCGATAACTCCCCTCCCACTGAAGTTCTTGTCGTCCGTCATAGCACCTCTGCCCGCATAGTGACTCTGAGCTCAAAGTGGTAGCTTCTGTTTCGTTAGGCTGCATGGGGTTTGGGTTTGGGTTTGGGTAGCCTCTTTCTTGGGCGCATGCTACTCATCTGATCGAATTGACAGTAAATTGGAATCGAGTTGAAATATTTGTTAAATTTGTTGCAGAAAAAAACACACAGTTGTTGTGACATGTGCAATTATATTTTGATCCAAATTTCTAAACAAGCATAGGTAAGAATACTAATGAAAATGTAGTTTCGCTCTTCCTAGGATGGCGTCGAGCTGAGCAGCCTTTGATACACCGCATTAGGAGCCCAGGTGTTGCCTTCCTGATAAATCTGGCTACAACCGACCGGCATGAGCTCGCTTTGGCCCCTCCGATCTTGCAGCTACTGCCTCATCGCCAACCTACAACAAAAAAGGTGAGCCTCCTGCCTTTATATGTTGTCACGATTAATAAGGTTGGAGTAGCTTTATTAATGGATGAAATCCCCTGCCTGTTCCGTTCACCACCCCAAGTGACCATTGTTTAGCCCATTGTTGAGGAAATCGTTAACTGGTAGCTGCTCGGTTGGTTGACAAGTAGGGGATTAATAGGCTAATCGGCCATTTAATCAATTACTCGGGCGATTAATCAATTAATCGGCTACTCGGTGAACCTACGAGTAGGGATTAATCGGCAAGTTAACTGGTTAATCGGATGAATTCTTGAACAGGGGTTTAGCCCCAATGTCCATCCCGCTACGTCCCAACCTCATTTCGTCGGTTAATTTTATGTATAATAGTGTGATAAGACAGTGAGGTATATGCAGATCTATAACAGTATATCATACTTCTGATTGTACTGTGATAAGACAGTGAGGTGTGATCTGGCCTTTTTGGTTCAGATAGATAATTTGATCACTTTTTTAAGTTCCTGCATGCTGTCATATGCACTATGCTTAGGATATTTGCTACTAAACCAATAGTGAAATAAACTTTTATGTTCATATATTGTTTGATGGCTTCTCAATTTATGCATGAAAACAAACTTTGCTTTTGAGTGACTCTTCATTATGCTCTTGTTTTATTCACGGTTGATGGAATAATGAATGCAAAGATAAGTTCCCTTTGATTTGGTTGCTCGGCTGACAAGAATATGCATTCCTCTGTATACCACCTTAACTCTCCTGTGACGTTTTCTACATTGTGGATTCCCTCTATTAGATAAGGGCCATTGCTTACTTGAACCATTTTGTTTATGATTGGTTTATTGTTAAAGTTCAAGATACTAGGGTTGATGCTCGAGTACAGAAATCATTGTATTCCATATATCTCACAACTGTTTGTATCAGGTTCGTGTTAGGCGGTCCCTATGAAGTGCATCGATAAGGCAGATGGATTACGTCACTTATTAGTATGCTTAGTGATTATGGCTCCATAGTTGGCTCTGTTTATTATGTTCATGTTCTTATTACCTCCTCTTGTGTGTTCTCGCTTTCGATATCGAACTTCATGTTGAATGGCTATATTTTGTTGTTGTATGAATGCGCCGAGATTGATCCTACCTTATAAACTGATATTGATCTTGTGCTCCATTGTGTTTTACTCCTATCACAATTGAATGTTTGTTTACTTTATTATTATCATGTGTAAGTGCAAATGCTATACCTGGGTTTATACTGACGTAGTGTTATGTGCTTTGGAAAAATGCTTGGAGCGGCACCCTCGCGCCAGGGCGCGATCCCGATCTAGTTTCAATGAAACTGGGTTGCGAATCTCTATAACTAGGACTTAGTGTGGGATGCGGTAGCCTCAAGACTCAAGTCGGGCAAAAATGGCCGACCAGGGATTGAATCTTGTCGGAATTCGGCCTTTTGTGCTTAAAAAGCTGATCCAATAGCCCACAAGACTCAGGCCGGGAGGGAAGGCTGACAAGTTGGATGGAATGGTCGACCTTTGGATCAAATCTCCTCGGATTCTAGCTTGCACTTAGATTTTTAATAAAAAATGCTGACGCAAAAGCCCCTGAGGCTCAAGCCCGGCTTGAAGGCCAGCCTGAGGGTCGAGAATTTCCTTGAGGAACTAGATCGGTCTTCTTATTCCAACCCGGGCTGGAGTATAATTCAGTCGGTCAACGACGTTTCGACGAAAGTTGCCCCTATACTCGGGTTTGGGGGATCCATTGATCAACCTACTATATGTCGTCCTAAAATATAATACAGCAGACCAACGATGTTTGGGCGCAAGTAGCCCCCATGCCCTTGATCCGTCGATCACTTGCCACATGCCGGCCTGAAATATAATATAGTCGACCAGCGGTGTTTGAGCACAAATAGCCTCCAAGTTGGATTTCAACGGATCTGTTGATCAACCTGCTAGATGCTGGCGTGAAATACAATCTATACCTACTAATGAAGGAAATATGTATTCTTGGTCCATCATGCTATTTTGCAGAAAACCCCCTAAGGTTTCTAGCAATCAACCCTTAGCTCAGTTTTTATCAGATTTTTGCTTTTGCATAAAATCCCCTAATGTTTCTATTAATCAATTTGCAAACCACTTTGAAGTCATATTTTTCATTTTACAGGAAACCCCATGACAATTGAGTTAATAAACCCACGGTACATATCAAATTCTTTTTAAAATATCATATCTTTTAAACCCTATCTTCAAATTGAACATGTTATATATGGAATTTGATTAGAAAAATGTGTAGAATCTGGATATGTTGTTATTTTACCTGTTAATCAATTTTAAAATGCTATTTATGGTGTAAACTTAATCAATAGTGCATGATTCCTCTTCCTTTCGTACCAGTACCGATCTAATGAACACCTTAGCAAAATTAGGATTGGAAACGAAAGAAACCATCTATAACCACACATTCAAGCCTAGCCAAAACCTCACAGGAAAAAAAGTCAAATTTCTCATCTTATACCGAGAAAGAGATGTCTTAGGATTGATAAAATTCAAACACCATGTGATTGTGTGAGCACCGAGGCCATTGTCGGCAAGGGTGGAGAGAATAAGTGGCAACACATATGGAATGTCATGTGTTGAAAGAAAAGGCTTGAACCTGTTGGGGTCTTGACTCATGATTATAAGAGCAACTCTAGCAGACCCCGCAAAACGCCGGCCCGCAAAACGCGTTTGCAGTTCGCGCAAAATCGCTTTTGCGGGCCGGCGAGGGCTAGCACAGATGCAGACCCCCCAAACGGACCCGTAAAAAAGTATATTCGCGGAATATGCTTTTACGGGTCGGCTATGCGGGTTCTGCTCTTTGCGCCGCTGCATCCCCGCAAATCATCAACCCGCAAATCTCAAATCCAACATAATTCAACAATCGAAAACAAACTGAATTATTCAAATCAAACATAAAACAATAATCATCTGCATTACAAATAATTATTCAAATCACCATAGCAAACTTAAAATAATGCAATACAAAACTTGTCATGAATACAAATACAAATGAATACAAAAAATAGTCACTGCCCAGCCCTTTGTCAATGGTGCTCAATGAGATCTTCCTGAAGTTGAAAGTGTGTGTCCGTATTTTCAATCTCCTTATATGTCTGAAGAAAAGTTCTAATGCGGTTTGGGTCTCTAGCTGGTTTGACACGGCTACCCACATTATCGTAAAATAATTCTAAGTCCATTCCTCTCTCATCTTCAAGAATCATATTATGTATGATAACACAACAAGTCATGATGTTCTTCAGGGTTTTCTTATCCCAAAAACGAGCAGGACCTCAGACAATAGCAAACCTAGATTGCAAAACATTGAATGCTCTTTCAATATCTTTTCGGGCTGCCTCTTGCACCCTTGCAAATTCACATTGTTTTTTTGTTTTGGGTTCTTTGATGCTCTTGACAAATATGCACCAAGGAGGATGTATACCATCTGCAAGATAGTACCCCTTTGTGTATTCATGCCCATTGATAGTGTAGTTGCAAGCAGAAGCATCATCACTAGCAAGCCTAGCAAACAATGAGAGTGTTGCAACACATTGATATCATTGAGTGTGCCGGGCATACCAAAAAAGCAATGCCAAATCCATAAATCCTCGGATGCTACGACCTCTAGTACAATTGTTGCATCACGAGACTTGCCACAATACATTCCTTGCCAAGCCTTGGGGCAATTTTTTAATTCCAATGCATACAATGAATGCTATCTAGCATCCCAGGCCAACCTCTCCTCTCATTAGCTGCCATCAATTTCTTTGTGTCATCTTCATTTGGTGCCCGAAGATACTCGGGAGCAAAGACACGGACGATCACTTTCGCAAATCTACGCATAGACTCAATTGTGCTATCTTCACCAATGCGAAGATACTCGTCGGCATAGTCAGTCGGAACGCCATATGCAATCACCCGCATAGCTGTGGAGATTTTTTGATATGCACTAAATCCTTTTAAGCCCGCGGCATTCCTTCTGTGAGTGAAATACCGGCAATCTACACGCACGCACGCCGGCGCGTCAATCTTCTACACAGCTCACGAAAATCACAAAAAAGGGACTAACCGACGGCGAGTGGTCTGGGGGGCGGCGACGAGGGTGGTGCGCTCGGCGGTGGTCGATCCCAACGGCGGCGGCGACTGGGGGGCGGCTCTTCTCGCCGGATCCGAAGGGACGGCGCAGCGGCTCGGCACGGGAGGGTGTGGGGCGGCCCCGCGGAGCGATTCCCCCCGCAGATATGGCCGGAATTGCCGACGGCGGGCGGGCAGAAGCAAGGGCGGGCGGCGGCGGAAGGAAGGGGGAAAAGAGCGCGAGCTGAAATGTCCCTCCCTCCAACTGCTCCTCTGTGATGCAGGGCACCGCAGCCGTGAGGGGGAAACCCGCGTTTTCCCGGGTTGGGTCCGGAAATTTGTCGCGCCCCCTAAAAAATTTTGCGGGCCGGGGCAGGATGCGGGGTCTGATCGGGCAGACTTTCCGACCCGTACCCGCATTTTGGCGGTTATTTTGCGGGTCGGGAGCGGATGCGGGGTCTACTAGAGTTGCTCTAAGGTTAGGGAAGTGTGGTATTTTTTTTTCTTCCGTTGCAACGCACGGGCTTTTTTTGTTAGTACCAAAATTGGAAGAGGCGAAAGCGAACCTTTTTGGGACGATCCTAGCTATCAACAGCCTATTTATGTATTTCACATAAATAGGTGCTTTTTTTTTACTTGTCTGCTATTTTTTTAAAGAAAATTAGCGTTCTACTTTCGTCCAACCTTACCCTCGTTTCTCATTTTCTCTTTCCGTTTTGATTAGTTATATCCTATTGCAATGCACAGGCGGTTATCTACTCCCTCCGTCGTACGATATACTAAAATTATTTCTCAAGCTAAGCAGCATAAACCAAAATGCAAACGGCAAAGTTAAGCCTAACCAGAACACCCCGACTCCGGAGTGTCTCAAAGGAACTCAAGATTAAGGTCTTCTTTAATTCATAGGATTGTAAACTATAGAAATTTTTTCACAGGATTCATTTGCACTAGATTTCATAGGAAACATCCCATCCACTCAAACCTCTTTAAAAAAATTCTGCGTTTTTTCTATGCACAATCAAACACTCATACAATCCTGTAGGATTCAAGACGACATTCCACTTTAATCCCATGTTTTTTCTATTCCCGCGTTTTGAAAATCCTACGAATCAAAGAGGCCCTAACTAGCTAGAAGTAGAAGTGTAGCCAGAATCAAAGAGACCCTAACTAGCTAGAAGTAGAAGTGTAGCCAGTTAAAACTCTCAGTCTCTCTAGGGTATTCCGCAATGACGTGTCTCTAGAATAGACCACACAGCGCTATGAATACAAATACAGCAATGGAAGAAAGAAGAAAAAATCGTGCAACATGCCTCGAGAGAGCAAAGGCCGACCGGCATATCTACAATCAGAGGCCCGTCTAAACAAAATAGAAAGCCAACCAGAGAGCAAGCTCAAGATCAAAACTCCGAATGGTCCCAATAAAGTTTGTAGTCTTCTAAATTAAAAGTGACAAGTTGGCAACAACACAAATCCAGGTTCAGTGAGATGGTCGAGCTTAGTACCATCGGCTAGATAGTATAACTTACATCAATATAACGGTGTCCCAGGAGAATAATTAGAGTTGCAGTGAGGATACGATTCGCCAACTTTACTAGCAGAACACGAGAGGGGCGTGGAACTAAACTCGGGGTGAAACTACAACCTACGACATGACAGGTGCATCGGCTGGCTCCGTCTCTCATGGACCTAAAGCCGCGGTGCTACCACCTGCATTTTGGGTTTGGACACAGGAAACAACTTAACAGAGAGCAAAGGAGACTGATAAATCAAGGGACACTAAGCTAAGAATACCTTCAGGGTTCAAGGTAAAGGCAAGCTCACGGCCACCCACTTGTCGTCACTAAAGGGAAGCACGGTCGCCCCCGCTGGTAATTTCAGGTCAGGACGGCATGGGTAGATCTGGATTCGGTTAGTTGACATCGAGTAACTGCATCGGGCAGAATCAACAGGCACTGCAGTTGCTTTCGCCGCAAGGTTGGAAGTATTGGTTGGTGGCATTGAGCCCAAGGGGAGAGATGTGTGTTCTGGAGTTGAGTTCATTACTTCATCCTCGATGCTTGGCTCTGGAACGTCTACTTCAGCCTCAGCGCTTGGTTCTGCAACGTCCATTCCTTCAGCCTTGATGCTTGGCTCTGGAACGTCTACTTCCGCCTCAGCACTTGGTTCTGCAACGTCCATTACTTCAGCCTCGGTGCTTGGCTCTGGAATGGCTGGTTTATCATTTTCCATCTTGACAGGCTGGATAGTTTCAACAGGAGATTGTAAAGCAACAGGCACTGTACTTGTTGTTGCCACAAGGTTGAGCATATCAGTTGGTGGCACTGAAACTAACGGGGGTGACCTGCATTCTTGTGTCAAGTCGATTACTTCAGCCTTGATGCTTGGCTCTGGAGCAGCTGGTTTAACATTTTCCATACTGCCAGATTTGATAGGTTCATCAAGAGATTGTGTTTTGTCAGCAACAGGAAGATAAATACGGGAGCCAACAGAGCAAGAATCATGCTCAGCTGCAAAATGGCCAAACCATATGAGTCAATAGATGGAACAGCCAAGATAAATATATACAAAGAGAAACACAATCATTGATATCAACTACTCCCTCCGTTCCTAAATACTTGTCTTTCTAGACATTTCAAATGACTACTACATACGGATGTATGTAGACATATTTTAGAGTGTAGATTCACTCATTTTGCTCCGTATGTAGTCACTTGTTGAAATGCCTAGAAAGACAAGTATTTAGGAACGGAGGGAGTACAAGCAAATACAAACTCATATTGCAGTATGACACAATCATTGACATCAAATACATACATACAAGATAACAATCAACAGATAAGGTATAGTTCATTTGGATTGCTACAATGTCCAAAACAAGACCTACGATTGCATGATCAGTGAACTGTCCAAACTCTGAAGTCTTCCAAGTTAAAGCAACATAAATTAAGCTCCTGCAAATTGTAGAACAGAGAACTTGTGAAACATGCATGATGGATAACAATATAAAATTCACATGTTATTAGTATGTAAACACATCACCCGCAGTTTACTTGTCACATAAAAATTCTGTTATATGGGTCATGTGTTTCTTACGGAAATCACATTATAAACAGGAACGTGGACCAGAAGCTGGTTCAGAAGAAGTCTACTGAGGTTTCATCACATGTCAATAGTATGTAGAAAAAGAAAGAGGAAGCTTTTTCTTAAAAAAAAGATAGGAAGGTAGGCAGAAAACTCACTAGCATTAGAGTCATTCTGCCCGTCACTTGTTCCCATTGATACTTGGGGAAATGAAGAATCAGATTCTACAGTCTTGACCTCTTGCTCAGTGAGGGTTTCGGTTCCTTGTTGCATCTGTGACCCTACTAGAAGAAAGAAAAAATGTTGGTGGCCATGCACAAAAGTTCCACGAGAGATTGTGCATTCAAGAGAAAAAAAAGGTGGGAGCAATTGAATATAGAAACCTTTAAATATAATCCACAAAGCAATATGCAGAGCATAATTTTAAAGCATCGCATACAAGTAGAAGTATAGCAAACAAATGGTTGGGGAGCTATTGAGGCTATGCTTAGAGAAATCAGATTAGTCTCGTTATTGACTCTATCATTTTCATAGTGGAGGGCATACAACAAATGGTACATTAGGCATAGGCTGGTGGTAATACTGTCATTTAGAGGATTTCTGTTTCAGGGGAAGGATTATTGGGAAGTACTACTGTCAACTAGGTTCAGGAATTTCCTATTTTAAGGAGCTAATGATCTGATGAGCTCTTTTAAGATGCTCCACCTTACCTCACCAGAGGTAAGATAAGGTTTAAATCTGAGCCGTTGATTGAGGGAGGTTAGTTTTGACCTTAATGAAATAATGCTGGCAACCGGTATCATATTTAGTAAGGCATGTATAATTGGCATGAATCCTTCCATAACAAATGGTAACCAGCTTTCTCTGGTAAAAATGGTTACAATCTGGCAATTGATTACAATGGGATCTTGATCACGTTCCAATTAATTGGTCTGAATCGATGCATCCTATCCACAATGAAATGCTTGATTGCATAGCCATAAGTAATGAATAGACAAATGTGCCTCCTAATGCTCATGAACAGAGAGACAGCTGTGTAGTACGTGTCATGTATGATTTTGATAGCTGGTGTGGCGTATGATTTTGACAAACTCTTTGCAAGAGATTAGAGGTGTGTTCCTTAAATAAATTGTACCCAGGATGGTATGCAAACACTCGTCGAGCGATAAAATGGAAGTCATAATTTTGACAGGCTATTTCAAAGACACAAATTTGTAAATAGCTCGATGAAATGATGAATTTGGAATACATACATCACTTGATTAGAAATATAACAAAGATATAAAATTTGAGGGCATGAATAAACCATAGTAATTCATTACCATTCAGACATGTTAGTTTAAGACATTTAAAAAAAAGGCAACCTGGTGCATGTAGCTCCCGCTTGCGCAGGGTCCAGGGAAGGGTCCGACCACTTTGGGTCTATAGTACGCAGCCTTTCCCTACATTTCTGTAAGAGGCTGTTTCCAGGACTTGAACCCATGACCTCATGGTCACAAGGCAGCAGCTTTACCACTGCGCCAAGGCTCCCCTTCTAGTTTAAGACATTTGTTAAATTTAAATATTTTCTCTCTCAATCCATTAGTTTTGGATGAACTAAAAAAAAGGTTATAATGCATTCTATTACGTATATGGTCTACATGTCAAACATTAATGCCATTAATGATTTGGTTATGCCATAATAATGTGTATCAACATGTCCATCCTACATAACAATTTCCATTTAAATCCTACTCCCTCCGTTCCGAATTACTCGTCCAAGAAATGAATGTATCTAGATTTATTTTAGTTGTAGATACCCATTTTTGTGACAAGTAATTCCGAACGGAGGGAGTACATATTAACGTGGAGTAAACTATTGCAGAGACAACATTACCCTTGATAAGGTCAAAGTGACCTCTTACCCTCTGTAAGGTAACAAATACATCATCTTAGCCATTAGATCAATATTAATTGGTAGTCCCTAATCATTTGGGGGCATCTTAAAATTTCTCTAATCTGACACACCACCAAAAACTACTCGTCAAGTTCGTCCTGTTAAACACATTATTGTGAGGCTGTTGGGCCGAACCACTCATGTATCACGTTGGAGTAGTTAGGTGTTGTATCTCCTTCTATCTCCTGTTTAAGTCTCCTGTAATATCTCTTGTTGGTTAGATAAGACTCTGCCAACTCTTGTAACACAAGTAATCAATCCAATATATACCAATGCGGCTCCCCTGTTGGGAGTAGGAACGCTTACCCAAATCTTTACATGGTATACAGAGCAACCTCTTCCGCCACATCTAGTTCGATTTGCCTGCGCCAAGAACCCTAGCCACCTTCCTTCTACCTGCGCCAAAAACCCTAGTCCACTTTCCTTCCATCAGCCATGGCCTCTTCTTCCTCCGCCATCAACTCCAGCCTCAACTACAACACCTCCGAGCCACTTACCCGAACCAATTACATCCTATGGCGCGCACAGGCAAGAGCTGGGTAAGGAGTACTGAGTTCAAAGGCCAGTTTATTATGTCAGTGAGGTTTTGATTGAGTCAAAACATTGATACCCACATTGGCAGAAACTAGTATATGGGGTGTTCATGGCCAGTCGCAAATTAAATCGGTATGTTCTTGGTCATCCCATTACTATGGTCAGCTCTGCTCCCTTAGGCGATATTATTCAGAACAGGGAGGCCATAGGCAGAGTTGCTAAGTGGGCCATCGAACTTGGTCCCCATGGGTTGAAATATATGCCAAGGACAACAATCAAGTCACAGGCTCTTGTGGATTTCATCAACGATTGGACAGAGTTGCAGACACCAGAGGAAAAGCCATATAACACTTACTGGACGATTCATTTTGGCGGGTCAAGGCAGCTGGAGGGCTCGGGGGCTAGAGTTATCTTGACTTCCCCATGATGTGATAAGTTTTGTTATGTGTTACAACTAATGTTCCCTTGCACTAATAATGTAGTTGAGTATGCGTCTCTACTCCATGGCCTTTGGATGGCTAAAGAGATGAACTTAAGCTGGGTGAGGTGCTTTGGTGATTCAGATTTCGTGGCTCAGCAAGTTTCAAGTACTTGGGACTCCAAAGACCCGCTCATGGCGGCTTATCGTCGGGCGGTTGATGTCATCGTGGGTCATTTCAAAGGATATCAAGTGGAACATGTTGATCGTAGAAAGAATGAGGCGGAAGATGCTTTAAGCCGGCTAGGATCTCAACGTAAGCCGGTGCCACCCAATATTTTCATTGACATATTGCATAACCCTTCAGTTAAGCTACCAACAGAAGAGGATCTTGCAATCCCTGCCCCGAAGGCAGTTAGTGGCAGCTCTTCACGCCACACCTAATTGGACAGTTCCTTATTTTTCTTACATGACCCGGGGAGAGTTGCCTGAGGATGAAGCTCTGGCCAGGCAAGTAACCCGGCGTTCTAAGTCCATGACTATTATCCATGGTGAGTTACACCAATGCAATGTCAGAGGCATGTTCCAGCGCTGTGTTTCTCCTGAAGAGGGCCGTGAAATTTTAAGGGAGATCCATGAAGGAGACTGTGTGTTGGGGAACGTTGCAGAAAATAAAAAATTTCTATGCATCACCAAGATCAATCTATGGAGTCATCTAGCAACGAGAGAGAGGAGTGCATCTACATACCCTTGTAGATCGCGAGCGGAAGTGTTCAAGAGAACGGGGTTGAGGGAGTCGTACTCGTCGTGATCCAAATCACCGAAGATCCTAGTGTTGAACGGACATCACCTCCGCGTTCAACACACGTACGGTTGGGGAAGATGTCTCTTCCTTCTTGATCCAGCAAGGGGGAAGGAGAGGTTGATGGAGATCCAACAGCACGACGGCGTGGTGGTGGAAGTAGCGGCGATCTCGGCAAGGCTTCGCCAAGCTCAGCGAGAGGGAGAGGTGGTACGTGGGGAGAGGGAGGCGCCAGGGGCTAGGGTGCGGCTGCCCTCCCTCCCCCCTCTTTATATAGGGGCCCTAGGGGTGCGCCGGCCCCTATAGATCCCATCTCAAGGGGGGCGGCGGCCAAAGGGGGGAACTTGCCCCCCAAGCCAAGTGGGGCGCCCCCACCCCTAGGGTTTCCAACCCTAGGCGTAGGGGGAGGCCCAAGGGGGGCGCACCAGCCCACCAGGGGCTGGTTCCCTTCCCTCTTCAGCCCACGGGGCCCTCCGGGATAGGTGGCCCCACCCGGTGGACCCCCGGGACCCTTCTGGTGGTCCCGGTACAATACCGGTGACCCCCGAAACTTTCCCGGTGGCCGAAACAGGACTTCCTATATACAATTCTTCACCTCCGGACCATTCCGGAACTCCTCGTGACGTCCGGGATCTCATCCGGGAATCCGAACAACTTTCGGGTTACCGCATATTAATATCTCTACAACCCTAGCGTCACCGAACCTTAAGTGTGTAGACCCTACGGGTTCGGGAATCATGCAGACATGACCGAGACAGCTCTCCGGCCAATAACCAACAGCGGGATCTGGATACCCATGTTGGCTCTGACATGTTCCACGATGATCTCATCGAATGAACCACAACGTCGAGGATTCAAGCAACCCCGTATACAATTCCCTTTGTCAATCGGTACGTTACTTGCCCGAGATTCGATCGTCGGTATCCCAATACCTCGTTCAATCTCGTCACCGGCAAGTCACTTTACTCGTACCGTAATGCATGATCCCGTGACCAAACACTTGGTCACATTGAGCTCATTATGATGATGCATTACCGAGTGGGCCCAGAGATACCTCTCCATCATACGGAGTGACAAATCCCAGTCTCGATCCGTGTCAACCCAACAGATACTTTCGGGGATACCTGTAGTATACCTTTATAGTCACCCAGTTACGTTGTGACGTTTGGTACACCCAAAGCACTCCTACGGCATCCGGGAGTTACACGATCTCATGGTCTAAGGAAATGATACTTGACATTGGAAAAGCTCTAGCAAACGAACTACACGATCTTGTGCTATGCTTTAGGATTGGGTCTTGTCCATCACATCATTCTCCTAATGATGTGATCCCGTTATCAATGACATCCAATGTCCATAGTCAGGAAACCATGACTATCTGTTGATCAACGAGCTAGTCAACTAGAGGCTCACTAGGGACATGTTGTGGTCTATGTATTCACACATGTATTACGATTTCCGGATAACACAATTATAGCATGAACAATAGACAATTATCATGAACAAGGAAATATAATAATAACCATTTTATTATTGCCTCTAGGGCATATTTCCAACAGTCTCCCACTTGCACTAGAGTCAATAATCTAGTTACATTGTGATGAATCGAACACCCATAGAGTTCTGGTGTTGATCATGTTTTGCTCGCGGAAGAGGTTTAGTCAATGGATCTGCGACATTCAGATCCGTATGCACTTTGCAAATATCTATGTCTCCATCTTGAACATTTTCACGAATGGAGTTGAAGCGACGCTTGATGTGCCTGGTCTTCTTGTGAAACCTGGGCTCCTTGGCAAGGGCAATAGCTCCAGTGTTGTCACAGAAGAGAGTGATCGGCCCCGACGCATTGGGTATGACTCCTAGGTCGGTGATGAACTCCTTCATCCATATTGCTTCATGCGCTGCCTCCGAGGCTGCCATGTACTCCGCTTCACATGTAGATCCCGCCACGACGCTTTGCTTGCAACTGCACCAGCTTACTGCCCCTCCATTCAAAATATACACGTATCCGGTTTGTGACTTAGAGTCATCCAGATCTGTGTCGAAGCTAGCGTCGACGTAACCCTTTACGACGAGCTCTTCGTCACCTCCATAAACGAGAAACATATCCTTAGTCCTTTTCAGGTACTTCAGGATATTCTTGACCGCTGTCCAGTGTTCCATGCCGGGATTACTTTGGTACCTTCCTACCAAACTTACGGCAAGGTTTACATCAGGTCTGGTACACAGCATGGCATACATAATAGACCCTATAGCCGAGGCATAGGGGATGACACTCATCTTTTCTCTATCTTCTGCCGTGGTCGGGCATTGAGCCGAGCTCAATTTCACACCTTGCAACACAGGCAAGAACCCCTTCTTGGACTGATCCATATTGAACTTCTTCAATATCTTATCAAGGTATGTGCTTTGTGAAAGACCTATGAGGCGTCTCGATCTATCCCTATAGATCTTGATGCCTAATATGTAAGCAGCTTCTCCAAGGTCCTTCATTGAAAAACACTTACTCAAGTAGGCCTTAATGTTGTCCAAAAGTTCTATATCATTTCCCATTAAAAGTATGGCATCTACATATAATATGAGAAATGCTACAGAGCTCCCACTCACTTTCTTGTAAACGCAGGCTTCTCCATAAGTCTGCATAAACCCAAACGCTTTGATCATCTCATCAAAGCGAATGTTCCAACTCCGAGATGCTTGCACCAGCCCATAAATGGATCGCTGGAGTTTGCATACCTTGTTAGCATTCTTAGGATCGACAAAACCTTCCGGCTGCATCATATACAGTTCTTCCTTAAGATAGTCGTTAAGGAATGCCGTTTTGACGTCCATTTGCCATATCTCATAATCATAGTATGCGGCAATTGCTAACATGATTCGGACGGACTTCAGCTTCGCTACGGGAGAGAAAGTCTCATCGTAGTCAACCCCTTGAACTTGCCGATAACCCTTAGCGACAAGTCGAGCTTTATAGATGGTAACATTACCATCCGCGTCCGTCTTCTTCTTAAAGATCCATTCTATCGCTCGCCGATCATCGGGCAAGTCTGTCAAAGTCCATACTTTGTTTTCATACATGGATCCTATCTCGGATTGCATGGCTTCAAGCCATTTGTTGGAATCTGGGCCCGCCATCGCTTCTTCATAGTTCGAAGGTTCACCGTTGTCTAACAACATGATTTCCAGGACAGGGTTGCCATACCACTCTGGTGTGGAACGTGTCCTTGTGGACCTACGAAGTTCAGTAGCAACTTGATCCGAAGTACCTTGATCATCATCATTAACTTCCTCTCCAGTCGGTGCAGGCACCACAGGAACATCTTCCTGAGCTGCGCTACTTTCCGGTTCAAGAGGTAGTACTTCATCGAGTTCTACTTTCCTCCCACTTACTTCTTTCGAGAGAAACTCTTTCTCCAGAAAGGACCCGTTCTTGGCAACAAAGATCTTGCCTTCGGATCTGAGGTAGAAGGTATACCCAATGGTTTCCTTAGGGTATCCTATGAAGACGCATTTTTCCGACTTGGGTTCGAGCTTTTCAGGTTGAAGTTTCTTGACATAAGCATCGCATCCCCAAACTTTTAGAAACGACAGCTTAGGTTTCTTCCCAAACCATAATTCATACGGTGTCGTCTCAACGGATTTAGACGGTGCCCTATTTAAAGTGAATGTAGCTGTCTCTAAAGCGTATCCCCAAAATGATAGCGGTAAATCGGTAAGAGACATCATAGACCGCACCATATCCAATAAAGTGCGATTACGACGTTCGGACACACCGTTACGCTGAGGTGTTCCAGGCGGCGTGAGTTGTGAAACGATTCCACATTTCCTTAAGTGCGTACCAAATTCGTGACTTAAATATTCTCCTCCACGATCTGATCGTAAGAACTTTATTTTTCGGTCACGTTGATTCTCTACCTCATTCTGAAATTCCTTGAACTTTTCAAAGGTCTCAGACTTGTGTTTCATCAAGTAGACATACCCATATCTACTTAAGTCATCAGTGAGAGTGAGAACATAACGATAGCCACCGCGAGCCTCAACGCTCATTGGACCGCACACATCAGTATGTATAATTTCCAATAAGTTGGTTGCTCGCTCCATTGTTCCGGAGAACGGAGTCTTGGTCATTTTACCCATGAGGCATGGTTCGCACGTGTCAAATGATTCGAAATCAAGAGACTCCAAAAGTCCATCTGTATGGAGCTTCTTCATGCGTTTGACACCAATGTGACCAAGGCGGCAGTGCCATAGATATGTGGGACCATCATTATCAATCTTACATCTTTTGGTATTCACACTATGAATATGTGTAACATCACGTTCGAGATTCATTAAGAATAAACCATTGACCAGCGGGGCATGACCATAAAACATATCTCTCATATAAATAGAACAACCATTATTCTCGGATTTAAATGAGTAGCCATCTCGTATTAAATGAGATCCAGATACAATGTTCATGCTCAAAGCTGGCACTAAATAACAATTATTGAGGTTTAAAACTAATCCCATAGGTAAATGTAGGGGTAGCGTGCCGACGGCGATCACATCGACCTTGGAATCATTCCCGACGCGCATCGTCACCTCGTCCTTCGCCAGTCTCCGCTTATTCCGCAGCTCCTGTTTTGAGTTACAAATATGAGCAACCGCACCGGTATCAAATACCCAGGAGCTACTACGAGTACTGGTAAGGTACACATCAATTACATGTATATCACATATACCTTTAGTGTTGCCGGCCTTCTTGTCCGCTAAGTATTTGGGGCAGTTCCGCTTCCAGTGACCGTTCCCTTTGCAATAAAAGCACTCAGTCTCAGGCTTGGGTCCATTCTTTGGCTCTTCCCGGCAATTGGCTTACCGGGCGCGGCAACTCCCTTGCCGTCCTTCTTGAAGTTCTTCTTACCCTTGCATTTCTTGAAACTAGTGGTTTTATTGACCATCAACACTTGATGTTCCTTTTTGATTTCCACCTCCGCTGATTTCAGCATTGAAAATACTTCAGGAATAGTTTTCACCATCCCCTGCATATTGTAGTTCATCACAAAGCTCTTGTAGCTAGGTGGGAGCGACTGAAGGATTCTGTCAATGACCGCCTCGTCCGGGAGGTTAATGTCCAGCTGGGACAAGCGGTTGTGCAACCCAGACATTTTGAGTATGTGCTCACTGACAGAACTATTTTCCTCCATCTTACAACTGTAGAACTTGTCGGAGACTTCATATCTCTCGACCCGGGCATGAGCTTGGAAAACCATTTTCAGCTCTTCGAACATCTCATATGCTCCGTGTTGCTCAAAACGCTTTTGGAGCCCCGGTTCTAAGCTGTAAAGCATGCCGCACTGAACGAGGGAGTAATCATCAGCACGCGACTGCCAAGCGTTCATAACGTCTTGGTTCTCTGGGATGGGTGCTTCACCTAGCGGTGCTTCTAGGACATATGCTTTCTTGGCAGCTATGAGGATGATCCTCAGGTTCCGGACCCAGTCCGTATAGTTGCTGCCATCATCTTTCAGCTTGGTTTTCTCTAGGAACGCGTTGAAGTTGAGGTTGACATGAGCGTGGGCCATTTGATCTACAAGACATTTTGCAAAGGTTTTTAGACTAAGTTCATGATAATTAAGTTCATCTAATCAAATTATTTAATGAACTCCCACTCAGATTAGACATCCCTCTAGTCATCTAAGTGATACATGATCCGACTCAACTAGACCGTGTCCGATCATCACGTGAGACGGACTAGTCATCATCGGTGAACATCTCCATGTTGATCGTATCTTCCATACGACTCATGTTCGACCTTTCGGTCTCTTGTGTTCCGAGGCCATGTCTGTACATGCTAGGCTCGTCAAGTCAACCTAAGTGTTTTGCATGTGTAAATCTGTCTTACACCCGTTGTATGTGGACGTTGGAATCTATCACACCCGATCATCACGTGGTGCTTCGAAACAATGAACTTTCGCAACGGCGCACAGTTAGGGGGAACACTTTCTTGAAATTATTATGAGGGATCATCTTATTTACTACCGTCGTTCTAAGCAAATAAGATGCAAAAGAAACATGATAAACATCACATGCAATCAAATAGTGACATGATATGGCCAATATCATATTGCTCCTTTGATCTCCATCTTCGGGGCGCCATGATCATCTTCGTCACCGGCTGACACCATGATCTCCATCATCATGTCTCCATGAAGTTGTTCGTCAACTATTACTTCTACTACTATGGCTAACGGTTTAGCAATAAAGTAAAGTAATTACATGGTGTTTATTCATTAACACGAAGGTCATACAATAATTAAGACAACTCCTATGGCTCCTTCCGGTTGTCATACTCATCGACATGCAAGTCATGATTCCTATTACAAGAACATGATCAATCTCATACATCACATATATATCATTCATCACAACCTTTTGGCCATATCACATCACAAGGCATATGCTGCAAAAACAAGTTAGACGTCCTCTAATTGTTGTTGCATGTTTTTACGTGGCTGCAATAGGGTTCTAGCAAGAACGTTTCTTACCTATGTAAAACCACAACGTGATATGCCAATTTCTATTTACCCTTCATAAGGACCCTTTTCATCGGATCCAATCCTACTAAAGTGGGAGAGACAGACACCCGCTAGCCACCTTATGCAACTAGTGCATGTCAGTCGGTGGAACCTGTCTCACGTAAGCGTACGTGTAAGGTCGGTCCGGGCTGCTTCATCCCACGATGCCGCCGAAACAAGATAAGACTAGTAGTGGCAAGAAAATTGACAACATCTACTCCCACAACAAGATTGTGTTCTACTCGTGCATAGAAACTACACATAGACCTAGCTCATGATGCCACTGTTGGGGAACGTTGCAGAAAATAAAAAATTTCTATGCTTCACCAAGATCAATCTATGGAGTCATCTAGCAACGAGAGAGAGGAGTGCATCTACATACCCTTGTAGATCGCGAGCGGAAGCGTTCAAGAGAACGGGGTTGAGGGTGTCGTACTCGTCATGATCCAAATCACCGAAGATCCTAGTGCTGAACGGACAGCACCTCCGCGTTCAACACACGTACGGTCGGGGAAGATGTCTCCTCCTTCTTGATCCAGCAAGGGGGAAGGAGAGGTTGATGGAGATCTAGCAGCACAACAGCGTGGTGGTGGAAGTAGCGGCGATCTCGGCAGGGCTTCGCCAAGCTCAACGAGAGGGAGAGGTGGTACGTGGGGAGAGGGAGGCGCCAGGGACTAGGGTGCGGCTTTCCTCCCTCCCCCATCTTTATATAGGGGCCCTAGGGGTGCGCCGGCCCCTAGAGATCCCATCTCAAGGGGGGCGGCGGCCAAAGGGGGGAACTTGCCCCCCAAGCCAAGTGGGGCGCCCCCCCCACCCCTAGGGTTTCCAACCCTAGGCGCAGGGGGAGGCCCAAGGGGGGCGCACCAGCCCACCAGGGACTGGTTCCCTTCCCTCTTCAGCCCACGGGGCCCTCCTGGATAGGTGGCCCCACCCGGTGGTCCCTGTACAATACCGGTGACCCCCGAAACTTTCTCAGTGGCCAAAACAGGACTTCCTATATACAATTCTTCACCTCCGGACCATTCCGGAACTCATCGTGATGTCCGGGATCTCATCCGGGACTCCGAACAACTTTTGGGTTACCACATACTAATATCTCTACAACCCTAGCATCACCGAACCTTAAGTGTGTAGACCCTACGGGTTCGGGAATCATGCAGACATGACCGAGACAGCTCTCCGGCCAATAACCAACAACGGGATCTGGATACCCATGTTGTCTCCCACATGTTCCACGATGATCTCATCGAATGAACCACGATGTCGAGGATTCAGGTAATCCCGTATACAATTCCCTTTGTCAATCGGTATGTTACTTGCCCGAGATTCGATCGTCGGTATCCCAATACCTCGTTCAATCTCGTCACCGGCAAGTCACTTTACTCGTACCGTAATGCATGATCCCGTGACCAAACACTTGGTCACATTGAGCTCATTATGATGATGCATTACCGAGTGGGCCCAGAGATACCTCTCCGTCATACGGAGTGACAAATCCCAGTCTCGATCCGTGTCAACCCAACAGATACTTTCGGGGATACCTGTAGTATACCTTTATAGTCACCCAGTTACGTTGTGACGTTTGGTACACCCAAAGCACTCCTACGACATCCGGGAGTTACACGATCTCATGGTCTAAGGAAATGATACTTGACATTGGAAAAGCTCTAGCAAACGAACTACACGATCTTGTGCTATGCTTTAGGATTGGGTCTTGTCCATCACATCATTCTCCTAATGATGTGATCCCGTTATCAATGACATCCAATGTCCATAGTCAGGAAACCATGACTATCTATTGATCAACGAGCTAGTCAACTAGAGGCTCACTAGGGACATGTTGTGGTCTATGTATTCACACATGTATTACGATTTCCGGATAACACAATTATAGCATGAACAATAGACAATTACCATGAACAAGGAAATATAATAATAACCATTTTATTATTGCCTCTAGGGCATATTTCCAACATTGTGGCTATCATGCTGGCCCTAAATCACTTGTGGCCAAAGCTTTTTGTCATGGGTTTTATTGGTTAACAGCTCATGCTGATGCAAAAGATCTGGTCAGCAAATGTGATGGTTGTCAGAAGTTTTCTCGATGGACTCACGTGCCGGCTCAAGAATTGAGGATGATTCCAATTACTTGGCCGTTTGCTGTCTGAGGGCTCAATATGGTTGGGCCTTTCAAAAGGTCTAAGGATAAGAAGACCCACCTGTTGGTGGAAGTTGATAAATTCACTAAGTGGGTTGAAGCTGAACCAGTCAGCAAGTGTGATGCTGCCACGACGGTTCAATTCATGAAAAAAGTAATCTTTCATTTTGGTTATCCTCACAATATCATAACTGATAATGGTACTAATCTGTCTAAAGTTGCTATGAAAGAGTTCTGTCAACGAGAGCATATCCGCCTTGATGTCTCCTCTATAGTCACCCACAGTCCAATGGTCAAGATGAACGAGCCAATCAAGAAATCTTGAAAGGAATCAAACCCCGGCTTATTGTCCCTTTGCAAAGGATGCCGGGTTGTTGGTTTGACGAGTTGCCCTTAGTGTTGTGGAGTATAAACACCACCCCTAACAGATCGACGGGTTACACACCTTTCTTCATGGTTTACGGGGCTGAGGCGGTTCTTCCAAGTGATATCCGTCATGACTCGCCCTGCGTGGCGGCTTATGTTGAAGATGATAATGAAAAAGCATGCCAGGATGCTCTTGATGTGTTGGATGAAGAACGTGACTTGGCGGCGGCTCATTCGGCAATATATCAGCAAGATCTGCGTCGCTATCATAGTCGCCGGGTTAAAACTCGAACCTTTCAGGAAGGTGACTTGGTGCTCCGGCTCATCCAGGATCAAACAGATATGCAAAAATTATCCCCGCCTTGGGAAGGACCTTTTGTGGTCAGCAAGAATCTGAACAATGGGTTATACTACCTCATTGATATTCAAGAGAATAAGGACTCACACACATTGGAGGAGGAGACCCATCGGCCGTGGAACATTGCTCATCTGCGACCATATTACACTTGAGCCACCAGCTCTTGTGTTGTACATACCTTCGTCAATGTATATATTTTGACCAGTATAATAAAGTCGGCATCCCTGAAAATTCGGGGCCTCTGTCGTTTCATTTCAAAGTATTCGAGTCTTATTGTCTGTTCATTGGTCACATGGGGGCTTCCTGCTCACCGAGCATAGGTGTTCACACCCATGTGATCCGGTTTCCAAGCCGACTCATTGGTCACATGGGGCCTTCCTGCTCACCGAGCATAGCTGTTCACACCCATGTGATCCGGTTTCCAAGCTGACTTATTGGTCACATGGGGGTTTCCTGCTCACCGAGCATAGCTATTCACACCCATGTGATCCAGTTTCCAAGCCGACTCATTGGTCACACAGGGGCTTCCTGCTCACCGAGCATAGCTGTTCACACCCATGTGATCCGGTTTCCAAGCTGACTCATTGGTCACATGGGGGCTTCCTACTCACCGAGCATAGCTGTTCACACCCATGTGATACGGTTTCCAAGCTAACTCATTGGTCACATGAGGGCTTCCTACTCACCAAGCGTAGCTGTTCACACTCATGTGATCCGGTTTCCAAGCCAAATTTTGGGTTAAACCTACCTGTTTGCAAGGTGCTACTCCGCCAGGTGACCCGCCGAACTCTTGAAAGTTACACTTTTCAATAAGACCCTGAACTAGTCAAGGTTAAAACGGCGACCTTTGTCACGAGAGAGCCGACTTAGAGAGAGCTAGGATAAACCCACCCGCTGCCGCAGTCTCTCCTCCATGTGGCCCGTTTGTACACTTAACAGTTACTCTTTTCAATAAGACCCTGAACTAGTTAAGGTTAAAACAATGGATTTATGTCACGTGAGAGCCGGCTTATGGGATAAAAAACTATTTTTTTTTCAAAAAACAGAATAGACTCTTCTGGACTTGTCAAGCTTCCGGCTTACAGACTTACATATTTACAGCATCATTACGATATTGGTTTATAGGTATGACTTCATATTTTGAATCAATGTTTGGGTTTCTTAACCCGCCCTGGGTATAGACTTTAAGTCACCAGAATAAATTATATTGGATATCATGACCCGCCTTGGCGTAAACCACCAGGGTATATGTTGTTCACCGTGTATGCAGGAACCTTGCGAAAACATATAGGCTCATCCATGGTGCATCGCAAGATTCATCAGCAGTTTATAAAGCTAAAACATGCACGATGGCATGACAGATCATTGTTTGGACTAGCCTACTACATGGCTTTCCAAGCCTAAATGATTAAGAGTTTTTAGCAATAGACGTTGTCCTACAGTTCAGAGCCGCCCACGGATTAGTTATCCTGGCCTTGGCGAGTTGAAGCTTTCGGGTCATCCCATGCCGGTTCTTCTTCTTCTTCTTCTTCTTCTTCTTTTGTCGTCTGGAAGTTAGGCGATGCCCAGTTGAGGCCAGTCAAGGCTTGAAATTCAGCTTCATCATCGATAAGTTAGGATGGATCAATTTCAAGAGCAAAAGTGTGCTTATGCATTAGAGGGATGAGATCCACAACGTCGTAAGCCGACGCCCTCACTTTTGAATTTTCAGCCATATAAGCCGCCTGATATCTGGATAGGTCAGTTTCTTCGGTGAGCTGGCTTGCTAGTGGGCATCTTCTTCACGCACACAGCAAAGTCCTCTTGATCAAAGGGAGACCCGTCTTCTTTAAAGCTTGGGCAACCAGTGGCTAGCTCTGCCGGGTCTAGTTCTGCCTGCCACACTTTCACCTGGATCAAGGTAGTAATCGCGCCGGCTCTAGCAGATGATAGCTTTATCTCTTCAATTCTGGCAGACAGGACAGAGAGTTTGTTCAACACATCCCCTGAGAAGTGAAGGTGCTTGCTTGGTGTGAGAGATGGCTGTTGGGGAACACGGTAATTTCAAAAAAAAAATCCTATGATCAAGCAAGATCTATCTAGGTGATGCATAGCAACGAGAGGGGAGAGTGTGTCCACATACCCTCATAGACTGAAAGCGGAAGCGTTTCAATAACGCGGTTGATGTAGTCAAACTTCTTCGTGATCCAACCGATCAAGTATACCAAACGCACGGCACCTCCGCATTCAGCACACGTTCAGCTCGATGACGTCCCTCGTGCTCTTGATCCAGTTGAGACGAGGGTGAGTTCCATCAGTATGACGGCATGGTGACGGTGATGATGAAGTTACCGGTGCGGGGTTTCGCCTAAGCACTACGACGATATGATCGAGGTGTGTAACTGTGGAGGGGGGCACCGCACACGGCTAAAAGATCAACTTGTGTGTCCTTTGGGGTGCCCCCTGCCCATGTATATAAAGGAGGGAGAGGGAGAGGCAGCCGACCCTAGGGGGCGCGCCAAGGTGTGGAGTCCTACTAGGACTCCCTAGTCCTAGTAGGATTCCACCTCCCATACGGAGTAGGAAAGGGGGAAGGGAGAAGGAGAAGGAAAGGGGGGGCTGGCCCCCTTCTCCTAGTCCTAATCGGCCTCCTGCCCAAGGAGGGGCGCACCAGCCCCTTGTGGGCTGGTGTGCTTCCCTCTTATAGCCCATAAGGCACATGACTTCTCCCGGGGGGTTCCGGTAACCTCTCGGTACTCCGGAAAAATGCCCGAACCACTCGGGACCATTCCGATGGCCAAACACAACCTTCCAATATATGAATCTTTATGTCTCGGCCATTTCGAGACTCCTCGTCACCTCCGTGATCTCATCCGGGACTCTGAACAAACTTCGGTCATCAAATCACATAACTCATAATACAAATCGTCATCAAACGTTAAGCATGCAGACCCTATGGGTTCGAGAACTATGTAGACATGACCGAGACATATCTCCGGTCAATAACAGATAGCGGAACCTGGATGCATATTGGCTCCTACATATTCTAAGAAGATATTTATCGGTCAAACCGCATAACAACATACATTGTTCCCTTTGTCATCGGTATGTTACTTGCCCGAGATTCGATCGTCGGTATCATCATACCAAGTTCAATCTCGTTACCGGCAAGTATCTTTACTCGTTCTGTAATGCTTCAGCCCGCAACTAACTCATTAGTCACATTGCTTGCAAGACTTATAGTGATGAGCATTACCGAGAGGTCCTAGAGATACCTCTCCGATACATGGAGTGACAAATCCTAATCTTGATCTATGCCAACCCAACAAACACCTTCGGAGACACCTATAGAGCATACTTATGTTGTGACGTTTGATAGCACACAAGGTATTCCTACGGTATCTGGGAGTTGCATAATCTCATATTCTGAGGAACGTGTATAAGTCATGAAGAAAGCAGTAGCAATGAAACTGTAACGATCATAATGCTAAGCTAACGGATGGGTCTTGTCCATCACATAATTCTCCTAATGATGTGATCCCGTTTATCAAATGACAACACATGTCTATGGTCAGGAAACATAACCATCTTTGATTAATGGGCTAGTCAAGTAGAGACATACTAGGGACACTCTGGTTTGTCTATGTATTCACACATGTACTAAGTTTCCGGTTAATACAATTCTAGCATGAATAATAAACATTTATCATGATATAAGGAAATAAACAATAACTTTATTATTGGCTCTAGGGCATATTTCCTCCAGTCTCCCACTTGCACTAGAGTCAATAAAATAGTTCACATCGCCATGTGATTTAACACCAATAGTCACATCTGCATGTGATTAACACCCATAGTTCACATCGCCATGTGACCAACACCCAAAGGGTTTACTAGAATCAATAATCTAGTTCACATCGCTATGTGTTTAACACCCAAAGAGTACTAAGGTGTGATCATGTTTTGCTCGTGAGAGAAGTTTAGTCAATGGGTCTGTCACATTCAGAGCCGTATGTATTTTTAAAATATTCTTTGTCTACAATTCTCTGCATGGAGCTACTCTAGCTAATTGCTCCCACTTTCAATATGTATCCAGATTGAGACTTAGAGTCATCTGGATCGGTGTAAAAGCTTGCATCGATGTAACTCTTTACGATGAACTCGTTATCACCTCTATAACCGAGAAATATTTCCTTAGTCCTCACTAAGGATAATTTTGACCGTTGTCCAGTGATCTACTCTTAGATCACTATTGTACCCCCTTGCCAAACTCATGGCAAGGTGCACAATAGGTCTGATACACAGCAGAACATACTTTATAGAACCTATGACTATGGCATAGGGAATGACTTTCATTCTCTTTCTATCTTGTGCCGTGGTCGGGCTTTGAGTCTTACTCAACTTTACACCTTGTAATAGAGGCAAGAACTTCTTCTTTGACTGATCCATTTTGAACTCTTTCAAAAAAACTTGTCAAGGTATGTATTCATTGAAAAATCTTATCAAGCGTCTTGATCTATCTCTATAGATCTTGATGCCAAATATATAAGCAACTTCACTGAGGTCTTTCTTTGAAAAACTCTTTTCAAACTCTCCTTATGCTTTCCAGAAATTCTACATCATTTCAATCAACAATATGTCATTAAGAAAGGCTGTAGTGCTCCCACTCACTTTCTTGTAAATACAGGCTTCACCGCAAGTCTGTATAAAACTATATGCTTTGATCAACTCATCAAAGTGTATAATCCAACTCCCAGATGCTTGCACCAGTCCATAGATGGATCGCTGGAGCTTGCACACCTTGTTAGTACCTTTAGGATTGACAAAACCTTCTGGTTGCATCATATACAACTCTTCTTTAAGAAATATCCATTTAAGGAATGCAGTTTTGACATCCATTTGCCAGATTTCATAAAATATGGCAACTGCTAACATGATTCAGACGGATTTAAGCATCGCTACAGTTGAGAAAATCTCATCGTAGTCAACACCTTGAAGTTGTCAAAAACCTTTTGCGACATGTCGAGCTTTGTAGATAGTAACACTACTATCAGTGTTCGTCTTCCTCTTGAAGATCCATTTATTTAATATGGCTTGCCGATCATCGGGCAAGTCCAGCAGAGTCCACACTTTGTTCTCATACATGGATCCCATCTCAGGTTTCATGGCCTCAAGCCATTTCGCGGAATTTGGGCTCATCATCGCTTCCTCATAGTTCATAGGTTCATTATGGTCTAGTAACATGACTTCCAGAATAGGATTACTGTACCACTCTGGTGCGGACCATATTCTGGAAGACCTACAAGGTTCTATAGTAACTTGATCTGAAGTTTCATGATCATCATCATTAGCTTCCTCACTAATTGGTGTAGGAATCACTAGAACTGATTTCTGTGATGAACTACTTTCCAATTCGAGAGAAGGTACAATTACCTCATCAAGCTCTACTTTTCCTCCCACTCACTTCTTTCGAGAGAAACTCCTTCTCTAGTAAGGATCCATTCTTAGCAATGAATATCTTGCCTTCGGATCTGTGATAGAAGGTGTACCCAACAGTTTCCTTTGGCTATCCTATGAGATGCACTTGACCGATTTGGGTTCGAGCTTATCAGGTTGAAGCTTTTTCACATAAGCATCACAACCCCAAACTTTAAGAAACGATAACTTTGGTTTCTTGCCAACCACAGTTTATAAAGCATCGTCTCAACGGATTTTGATGGTGCCCTGTTTAACATGAATGTAGCTGTCTCTAATGCATAACCGCAAAACGATACTGGTAAATCGGTAAGAGACATCATAGATCACACCATATCCAATAAAGTGTGGTTATGATGTTCGGACACACCATTACGCTGTGGTGTTCCAGGTGGTGTGAGCTGTGAAACTATTCCACATTGTTTTAAATGAAGGCCAAACTCGTAACTCAAATATTCTCCTCCACGATCAGATCATAGAAACTTTATTTTCTTGTTACGATGATTCTCCACTTCACTATGAAATTCTTTGAACTTTTCAAATGTTTCAGACTTGTGTTTCATTAAGTAGACATACCCATATCTTCTCAAATAATCTGTGAAGGTCAGAAAATAATGATACCCGCCACGAGCATCAACACTCATTGGACCACATACATCGATATGTATTATTTCCAATAAGTCACTAGCTCGTCCCATTGTTCCGGAGAACGAAGTTTTAGTCATCTTGCTCATAAGGCACGGTTCGCAAGCATCAAATGATTCATAATCAAGTGATTCCAAGAGTCCATCAGCATGGAGTTTCTTCATGCGCTTTACACCGATATGACCCCAACGGCAGTGCCACAAATAAGTTGCACTATCATTATCAACTTTGCATCTTTCGTCATCAATACTATGAATATGTGTATTACCACAATTGAGATTCAATAAACCATCAACATTGGGTGTATGACCATAGAAGGTTTTATTCATGTAAACAGAATAACAATTATTCTCTGTCTTAAATGAATAACTGTATTGCAATTAACATGATCTAATCATATTCATGCTCAACACAAACACCAAATGATATTTATTTAGGTTCAACACTAATCCCGAAAGTATAGGGAGTGCTCAATGATGATCATATCAATCTTGGAACCACTTCCAACACACATCGTCACTTCATCCTCAACTAGTCTCTATTTATTCTGCAACTCCTGTTTCGAGTTACTAATCTTAGCAACCGAACAAGTATCAAATACCCAGGGATTACTATGAGCACTAGTAAGGTACACATCAATAATATGTATATCAAATATACCTTTCTTCACTTTTGCATCCTTCTTATTCGCCAAATATTTGGGGCAGTTCCACTTCCAGTGACCATTTCCTTTGCAGTAGAAGCACTCAGTTTCAGGCTTAGGTATAGCTTTGGGCTTCTTCACGGGAGTGACAACTTGCTTGCCATTCTTCTTGAAGTTCCCTTTCTTCCCTTTGCCCTTTTCTTGAAACTAATGGTCTTGTTTAATCATCAACACTTGATGCTCTTTCTTGATTTCTACCTTCGTTGATTTCAGCATCAAGAAGAGCTCGGGAATCGTTTTCGTCATCCCTTGCATACTATAGTTCATCACAAAGTTCCAGTAACTTGGTGATGGTGACTAGAGAACTCTGTCAATCACTATCTTATCTGGAAGATTAACTCCCACTTGATTCAAGTGATTGTAGTACCCAGACATTCTGAGCACATGCTCACTAGTTGAGCAATTCTCCATCTTTTACGCAAAGTACTTGTCAGAGGTCTCATACCTCTTGACACGGGCATGAGTCTGAAATACCAATTTCAGCTCTTGGAACATCTCATATGCTCCGTGACGTTTCAAAAACGTTTTTGAAGTCCCGGTTCTAAGCCGTAAAGCATGGTGCACTAAACTATCAAGTAGTCATCATATTGAGCTAGCCAAACGTTCATAACGTCTGCATCTGCTCCTGCAATAGGTCTGTCACCTAGCGGTGCATCAAGGACATAATTCTTCTGTGTAGCAATGAGGATACACCTCAGATCACGGACCGAGTCTGCATCATTGCTACCATCATCTTTCAACTTAGTTTTCTCTAGGAACATATAAAAACATAGGGAAGCTATAACGCGAGCTATTGATCTACAACATAATTTGCAAAATACTAACAGGACTAAGTTCATGATAAATTAAAGTTCAATTAATCATATTACTTAAAAACTCCCACTTAGATAGACATCCCTCTAATCATCTAAATGATCATGTGATCCAAATCAACAAAACCATGTCCGATCATCACATGAGATGGAGTAGTTTTCAATGGTGAACATCACTATGTTGATCATACCTACTATATGATTCATGCTCGACCTTTCGGTGTCTAGTGTTCTGAGGCCATATCTACATATGCTAGGCTCGTCAATTTTAACCCGAGTATTCTGCGTGTGCAAAACTGGCTTGCACCCATTGTATGTGAACGTAGAGCTTATCACACCCGATCATCACGTGGTGTCTCGGCACGAAGAACTGTCGTAACGGTGCATACTCAGGGAGAACACTTATACCTTGAAATTTAGTAAGGTATCATCTTATAATGCTACCGCCGTACTAAGCAAAATAAGATGCATAAAAGATAAACATCACATGCAATCAAAATATGTGACATGATATGGCCATCATCATCTTGTGCTCATGATCTCCATCATCGAAGCATTGACATGATCTCCATTGTCACCGGTGTGACACCTTGATCTCCATTGTAGCATCGTTGTCGTTTCGCCAACTATTGTTACTACGACTATCTCTACCGCTTAGTCATAAAGTAAAACAATTACATGGCGATTACATTGCATACAATAAAGCGACAACCATATGGCTCTTGCCAGTTGCCGATAACTTTGTAACTAAACATGATCATCTCATATAACAATTTATATCACATCATGCCTTGACCATATCACATCACAGGAAGCCCTGCAAAAACAAGTTAGACGTCCTCTACTTTGTTGTTGCAAGTTTTACGTGGCTGCTACGGGCTTCTAGCAAGAACTGTTCTTACCTACGCATCAAAACCACAATGATTTTTTGTCAAGTGTGCTGTTTTAACCTTCAACAAGGACCGAGCGTAGTCAAACTCGATTCAACTAAAGTTGGAGAAACAGACACCCACTAGCCACCTATGTGCGAAGCACGTTGGTAGAACCAGTCTCATGAACGCGGTCATGTAATGTTGGTCTAGGCCGCTCATCCAATAATACCGCTGAATCAAAGTATGACATGCTGGTAAGAAGTATGACTATTATCGCCCACAACTCTTTGTGTTCTACTCATGCATATAACATCTACGTATAGACCTGGCTCGGATGCCACTGTTGGGAATGCGGTAATTTCAAAAAAAAATCCTACGATCATGCAAGATCTATCTAGGTGATGCATAGTAACGAGAGGGGAGAGTGTGTCCACGTACCCTCGTAGACCGAAAGCGGAAGTGTTTCAATAACGTGGTTGATGTAGTCGAACTTCTACACGATCCAACCGATCAAGTACCGAACGCACGACACCTCCACGTTCAGCACACGTTCAGATCGATGACGCCCCTCGTGCTCTTGATCCAGTTGAGGACGAGGGTGAGTTCCATCAGTACGACGGCGTGGTGACGGTGATGATGAAGTTACCAGCGCAGGGCTTCGCCTAAGCACTACGATGATATGACCAAGGTGTGTAACTGTGGAGGGGGGGGGTACCGCACATGGCTAAAAGATCAACTTGTGTGTCCTTTGGGGTGCCCCCACCCACGTATATAAAGGAGGATAGGGAGAGGCAGCAGGCCCTAGGGGGTGCGCCAAGGTGTGGAGTCCTACTAGGACTCCCTAGTCCTAGTAGGATTCCACCTCCCATACAGAGTAGGAAAGGGGGAAGGGAGAAGGAGAAGGAAAGGGGGGGGGGCTTCTCCTAGTCCTAATCGGCCTCCTGCCCAAGGAGGGGCACACCAGCCCCTTGTGGGCTGGTGCGCTTCCCTCTTATGGCCCATAAGGCCCATAACTTCTCCCAGGGGGTTCCGGTAACCTCCCGGTACTCCGGAAAAATGCCCGAACCACTCGAAACCATTCCGATGTCCAAATGCAACCTTCCAATATATGAATCTGTATGTATCGACCATTTCAAGACTCCTCGTCATGTCCGTGATCTCATCCAGGACTCTGAACAAACTTCGATCATCAAATCACATAACTCATAATACAAATTGTCATTGAACGTTAAGCGTGCGGACCCGACGGGTTCGAGAACTATGTAGACATGACCGAGACATATCTCCAGTCAATAACCAATAGCGGAATCTGGATGCTCATATTGGCTCCTACATATTCTACGAATATCTTTATCATTCAAACCGCATGACAACATACGTTGTTCTCTTTGTCATCGGTATGTTACCTGCCCGAGGTTCGATCGTCGGTATCATCATACCTAGTTCAATCTCATTACCGGAAGTCTCTTTACTCATTACGTAATGCTTCATCCCGCAACTAACTCATTAATCACATTTCTTGCAAGGCTTATAGTGATGAGCATTACCGAGAGGGCCTAGAGATACCTCTCCGATACATGGAGTGACAAATCCTAATCTCGATCTATGCCAACCCAACAAACACCTTAGGAGACACCTATAGAGCATCTTTATAATCACCCAGTTATGTTGTGATGTTTGATAGCACACAAGGTGTTCCTCCGGTATTCGGGAGTTGCATAATCTCATAGTCTGAGGAACGTGTATAAGTCATGAAGAAAGCAGTAGCAATGAAACTGTAACGATCATAATGCTAAGCTAACGGATGGGTCTTGTCCATCACATCATTCTCCTAATGATGTGATCCCATCTATCAAATGACAACAAATGTCTATGGTCAGGAAACATAACCATCTTTGATTAACGAGCTAGTCAAGTAGAGGCCCACTAGGGACACTCTGTTTTGTCTATGTATTTAATACAATTCTAGCATGAATAATAAACATTTATCATGATATAAGGAAATAAATAACTTTATTATTGCATCTAGGGCATATTTCCTTCAATGGCAACTATTGTGCGCTGAGCACCGGTGTATAATTTCTCTACCAGAGTGTAAACCGTCATTAGCTTTACCAACATATCTTGGCCAAGGTTGGTACTCCTGGGGGCTATTAAATAAACACGCAGTTAAGTCACCAGTCGGGTTAAGAGACGAGCATTGCAAATGATTAGGTATTGCTTACCAAATATAGCGGCGGTCATCTGCGTAATGTGGCGTTTTAAGCTGGTTAGCTCTGCGGTGACCTCTTGCAAAGAAGCCTCAGCGGTTTCTGCTCTCTGCACTAAGGCAATCTTTTCTTCACCCAGGCGGTTCTCTCTGCAGCAAACCTAGTTTTGAGTTTTTCAATTTCATCCAAGCTAAATTTGAACTTGGAGTCAGCTTTCCGGGTCTCAGACTCTTGACGCTCGAGTCCGGTTCTCGAATCAGCCAATTGGGATTCAACTTGAGTTGAGGCCTCTTGTAAACAAGAGGTTAAACAATCATAAGAAAATATGTCAAAGGTACAATACAGACAAGGCCCAAGCCCTTTGCAAGCAACATCACTTGGCACTTGGGGGCTAATGTGTGAAGAAGTTCTTTTAAGTTGCAGAAAAATCCGTCTCGTCTTTTTCTAAGATAACCCGGCATGTGAGGGCTATGAGGTGAAGTTTTTCAGAAGCTAATCTAAATGATCTGGCTCATCTTTTTTAAGGCAAGCCGGTTCATGGGGGCTATGGCTCGAGGTTTTTACTATGGTATACTGATTAAAGTCTTTGCCATACTCAGTCAATTTTTCCTATGACTAAGACTTGGGGGCTGGATGAGTATATTAACAGAGGAAGCAGAAGTATATACCTCATATTTCTGGTGCATCTGTTTGACTATGCCCATTTCAAGATCACGACCAACATACACTTGATTGAAATAGCCAGAGAATAATTCTCTGACATCCAGATGAGAATAGTTGGCAATATGAAACTTGACCTTGCACTTCTCAATCAGTTCTTCGTTGGCAGAATGCTTAGCCAGAATGGTAGGATTCCCTGGCTTTGTGTAGCTAGTGCCGGTAATCAAAATGTCTTTAGCTTTCTCCTCGATAGGCTTGATTGGACTTGGCAGCTTAGCACCCGAAGGGTCAACATCCATAGGATCTGTGGAGGCGCCAGGGTTTTCTGGTGGCGGGTCATCAGCAATATCCTCAGGGTTTTGTATGGAGGCTTCGGATAGTGGTGCTTGTTTTTCTGGCTCATGGACTTTTGGGTCTTCCTCCGGCTTATTTGTTTTTGCTTTCTTGCTCGGCTTTGCTATCCCACTACAAGAGAAGGATGAAGAGATCAGTATATCCATTTATAGACGGTAAAACAACAAAGTCAAAAGTTGTTATCCAGGGGCAATCTTGAATGCCGGTAGTTGGGTCTGAGATGAGTCGCCGGAAGAGGAATGAGAGTTCCCTGATAATTTGACTCGGGAGGATTAAGTGGTTGGCGAACAAGACCCGCCTTTGGACAAAAAGAGATTGAATTCTGAGGCACCTCTTTCCGGCGCTTGCGAGGGGCCAGTGTGTTGGGTAACCCGGATGATAGCTCTCTGCCACCACTATTCCGAGTTCTACGCCGGTTCTCATGCTGTTGTTACTTCAAAATAAAGTTTGGATCTAAGTAAGCTAAAGGGTGAGAAAACCTTACTTCCCAGTTACTTGTCAAATTTTTTGTCTTGGCAAAGGCTCCGAATCGGAGGAAATAATAGTTACCTCTTCCTCACCCGCCTGGCTGGCTTCCGCGTTGTCCTGAGAGTAGTCGGCATTAATAAGATGTATAAAAAGGGATCCAAGAGAGTCAAGCTCTACCTCCGACTCATCCTCTAGAGTGAGTAGTTCTAAGGCAGTTGTTTTCTTCTTATTTCTCTTAGTGGCCTTGGTCTTGGCCCTGGGCTTCTTGGCTGCTTTCTCCTTCTCTTCGTACTTCTTATTCTAGAAGGCAGATTCAGCTTGCATAAGTCACAAAAAGATAAGGGATATGCAGGTTATATAAGAAGTGAACAAACTAAATGACTTGGAGAGCTTACATCTGGTGGCGGGATAAGTTTGCAGAAGGGATTCAACCCCACTTTGCTACAGCTCTCTAAGCTTTCCCCAAGAAGGGTCTTCGTCATGTCATTGATCGCTTTATCAGCCAGACGTATTTGGCAGTGGTGTTGTGAATCTTTGACATCACCGATATGTGCACACATTAAGCCGGGTCGGCGTCTCAAAGGCATAACCCTCCAAGCAACCCAGCAATGGACCAGGTCGACGCTGGTCAATCCATTGGCCAGCAAAGCTCTAATCTTTGAAAAGGTAGGCATATATTTAGCCCGTTCAGCAGTGGTGAGCCGGCCTGGAAGAGGGTGATTTGGGTTGATCTCGTGATCACAATAACCCGACAGAGGATTCTCTTCAGGTGGGGATGTGTCTTGGTAGCAGAACCAAGTTTGATTCCAGTCCTTAGGGTGACTTGGAAGGGTAGCAGAAGGAAATATAGCATCTTTTCGCCATTGAATTGAGACTCCACCAAGCTCTAGGCTGGGCCCATCGAATTCAGTTTGGCGGTTCAGGTAATAATACTCTCTGAAGAGTTCAACGTTGGGTCCTTCTTGAAGATACACTGCGCAGAAGACTTGGAAATTGCAGGTATTTAAAACGAAATTTGGTCTGATGTCTTGAGGATGGAGTTGAAAGAAGTGCAGGACATCATAGAAGAATTTTGACCTGGGCGATGAGAAGCCCTGATTTATGTGATCAGCAAAGACGATAACCTCGTGCTCCCTCGGTTGAGGTCTAGCTTCATCTGGGTTTGGAACACGCCAGTGAATGGTGTTCTTTACTGACAAGATGCCCGTTTTGACATAGTCATCGAGTATTTGTTCCATGACGATTGAAGGAACCCAATCACATGAAGTGACGATCTTAGTCATGTTTGCTACACAAGGCTTAAGAAGAAAAATTAAAAGCATGGTTAAACTGGCAAGATGTAGCCGGGTTATGTCAACATTAAATTGGCGGTTCAAAAGGATTCAGAGTTAAGCCGACAGGCATTTGGTGGGTTACTTGTTGTCATTTAAACCGCCATGAAGAGCTAATGTCTACAGATCTAGAGTGGAGCAAAAAATTTACTAAGTGCTGGAAAAACATGTTTTACAAAGTTCCACTTATGATTTTGGATCTACAACAGTCCCGAAAATAAAAGTAATTCCTAAACCGAAGGTTATGGCAGTGGAAGAACTCGTGAGCTCAAATCAAATCTTGAGAAGAGGGGAGTGTCGTGGTATTTCCTTGACATATGCCAAGGGATGGCTTATCATGTGTGGGGACAGGAGTATGTTGTCGGGCTCTAGAAGAGGGAGTAGGCAAGACCTCAAACGACGACGGATCTTACCCAAGTTTGGGGCTCTCCATGGAGATAACACCCCTAGTCCTGCTCTGCGGGGTCTCCGCATGGTGACTATGATCAACACGGTAGCTACATGGTTGCTCCTCGAGCTGTTCGGCTAGAGGAAGAAGAAGGGCAAGCTAGCTCTATCTCTCCCCTAGCTATGGGTGGAATGAATTAAAGGCTGAACCCTTTGCATGGGTGTGCCTGGGGGGTTTATATAGGCCTACCCCCAGGGGTACAATGGTAATCCGGTCGGGTGGTAGGTCCCGGCCGTCAGTGACTAAGGAGGTCAGTTTCTTCGCCAGCTCCTGGGGCCTGCCTCTGGTGGGCCCTGCCGGCTGCCTAGGAACCAGCCGACAGGTGGGCCCCACTGCCTATGGGCCTCATGGGCGGCTCTCCATTGTCGCACCTTCCATGCTAATGGGGGCCATGTAGGGCACGCCATGGCTACAGTGCCGCACCGAGCGGGTCAGCGGCCGCCTAGAGACGATTACTATAGCCATGTGTTCGGGATTTGGGGGAGGCATGGCGCACTGTGGCCATGCCCCAGCTTTTCTCTTGGTCGGGTGCTGACTCCAAGGGAAAGGACAGGCCGCCTGCTAGGAGTCGGCCCATGCCCTTGCCACCTCCTGGAGCGCGCCGCCATCTTGGGATCTGTCGCCTACTAGGAGGTGGCCCGGTAGTTCCAGCCACCTTCTTGGGGTCCGCCGCCTTCTGGACGGTGGTCCACTGGTTCCAGCTAGCCCCAAGGGCCGGCCTTGCGACCTGCCGGACTGAGGGGTTTGGCCAGCCCTGATGTCTTAAAAAGTGCTAAAGTGTTGATGAGGCTACCCAGGGTCTATCCCCCCATCAGTAGTCCCCGAAGCTGGTGAGGTTCTATGGCTTCAAGTAGCCGGAGGGCCTCAACAGTTTCCCTCTCAGGTTATTCTCCACCTTCTACTCCATCCGGCTGAGAGGAGTCGGTCGCTAGGAGCCGGCCGAGGCCGAGGCCGCCTGGTGGAATTCGAATCGGCAGGTGGGAGTCGGGGAGGCGCTGCCTGCCAAGCGTGTTGTCAGCGTCCTAGATTTGGGGGTATCTAGCCTTGCCTACCTACAGCCCACCACTTGGCTCCATCGACAGCCTGGTACGGCCCAACTTCAGCATCAACAATGCAAGACCCTCGCGAGGCGGACGACGTCAAGACCCCCGAGGGGATCGGCCTCACTAGGCTGGCTCCCGAGGGGCGGAGAGTTCTATGCAAGGTTCACCTCACGAGGCTCAGCTGACGTGAGCCATGATGACCAAGGCCAGGCGGGCCCCGGGCGGCGTAGAGCGCAGGTTTCCTCTTCAGTGCAATGGAGGCAAGCCACAAGCACGGAGTCCCGAGGAATCAGCCAAAGGTTTCCATTCTGGTGCAACGAGGACAAGACCGCCAGGACGGCAGGACGGAGGTCATCGATGAGCCCACCACCGTCACGACTAGAGGCTTTTCGTAGGCGAAGACTACTTTCGTCAGGATAAGTTGTACTACTTGTCCCCTTTCAAATCTGGCCGTCGAGGGATCCCTTCCCGCCAACATTTGGGAAGAGGACCAAGGCCACTATAAATAGGACTAGCCACCACCAAAGAATAGAGACAAGTCGAACTAGCTCACACCACACCAGCTCACGTGAGCCCAAGAACTGAATGAACTAGGGAGATGTCACCTGGTACCGTTGCTGAAGAGTTGTTGAAGTAGCCAAAAAATGCGCGCTGCTGAAGCCGTTCCTCATGAGCCGCCCTAGTGCCGAGCCTCGGGAGGCTCGGAAGGACCGGAAGGCTCCTGGAGGTGCTCCTCCATCTCCGCCAATATCACCTGTTGCCTAGCCTCGCAGGCCGTCTGAGCGTCCCTCATGCAGCGCTGGAACGCCTCAGCTGCGCCCGCCAGGCCAAAAGGCATGCAGACGTAGCTGTGAGGCGGACCCTCGCATTGGCCGACATGAGACGGCCACATGAGCTGCCGAGACGCGGCCCTGTTGAGCCCGGGAATGTCGATGGAGACGTGAAACTTGTCGGATATAGGGTTTCGGCAAAACCCTTAAGGTTCAAACTCTGAGGTGCGCACGAAGATCTTCTCCCTACCGACTCACGCCCACAACCTCGCCGCGATTCTAAGCTAGCACGATGAACAACACAAGGGACGCAAGGTTTATACTAGTTCGGGCCACTGTTGTGGTGTAATACCCTACTCTAGTGTGTGGTGTGGTGAATTGCCTCTTGGGCTGATGATGAACAGTACAGAGGAGGAATAGCCTTGCGAGGAGAGGTGTTCTTATGGTGGAATGCGGATGAACTTCTTCCCCCTTTCTATTGTGGTGGCTAGCCCTATATATAGAGGCCCTGGTCCTCTTCCCAAATATTGAGCGGGAAGGGAGCCAACAACGGCCATTTTTAAAGGGGACAACTAGTACAAGCTATCTTGACTAAAGGTGGTCTTCGACTACCAAAGGCACTCGTGATGACGCCGTCTTGGGCTCCACGGTGACCTCCGTCCTACCGTCCTGCTAGTCTTGGTCTCGTTGCACTGATATGGAAACCTTTGCTTGATGCCCCGGTACTCCACACCTACACTTGCCCCCTTTGTACCAAAGAGGAAACGAGGACACTGCACAGGCTGGCGCCCGCTTGGTGCCCGCATGGTCTCGATCTTCATGGCTTCCGTCATGAGCACCTCGTGAGGTACCCCTTGCCTTGATCTCTCCACCTCCTTGCGAGCCTGCCTGGTGAGGCCGCCCCTAGGGAGGCCTTGCATCGTATGCCCCGTGAGGCTTGGCCCATCGCGAGGGTCTTGAGTGTTTGCTGATGAAGACGGGCCGTACTGGGCCGCTGGTGAGCCACGCTGTAGGCCGTAGGCAGGCAAGTCTGGGGACCCCCATTCCCAGAACACCGATAGTAGCCCCCGGGCCCAAGGCATGCTTGAACATGGCTTAGCGGCGAAGCCAAAGGGAAAGTACGGAGCGCCACGGGCCCTAACAGCCTGCGGCCTTGGTCGACGCGTGGAGACTGATTGGACGTGGGAGTCTCTGCTTCCCCATGCTGCCTCGGCAACTGTCCAATTTGACGAGTCCCTGCTGCATGCAAAAGAGAGTCATCATTACTTGCGATCGTGGAGGCCGATGGTTGGCCTCCCTGAGGCTATAAGTACGGAGGGGCGAGAGCCCCCGTTGTCCATCTCTTCTTGCTCCGCCTGCTCCTTCTCCCTTGCTCCACCTCCATTCTTGACGCCAATGGCACCAATCCGCCGGTTCTTAGCCGAAGAGAAAGGAAAGCCCCCCGGGAGGGGCCTGACCCGCTCCCGCCGAAGAAACGGCTAGTCCTATGCCGCTGCGACGAGGTTGCGAGGCCGGAGATGACGAGGCCTTGGTGCGAGCGGCCACCTCCTGGGTTCCTGCTACCCCTATATGCCCGAGCCGAGGGCCCTGGAGAAATGGACGACAAGCGCCGCCGCGCGCTCTGCCGGTGAGGTCGACGAACCGTGGCGGTGCGCGCCGTCGCTCCTGGAGTCCATGCCGCGGACTCCTCCCGCGAGCTCATGCTCCACGCCGTGATGCCTCCAAGCTCCTGGATGCGCTTCCCTCCATTATTCGCCTTCGAGATGCTGCTGTCGGATATCGGGTTCCGGCAAAACCCTTAAGGTTCGAACTCTGGGGTGCGCTCGAAGATCTACTCCCTACCGATCCACGCACCAAAACCTCGCCACGAATCTAAGCTAACACGATGAACACCACAAGGGACACAAAGCTTATACTGGTTCGGGCCACCGTTGTGGTGTAATACCCTAATCCAGTGTGTGGTGTGGTGGATTGCCTCTGGGGCTGATGGTGAACAGTATAGAGGAAGACCAGTCTCGTGAGGGGTGTTCTTGAGCTGGTGCGGTGTTCGACTTGGGAATGATCCGATATTGCCCTTGCCAAGGAACCCAGGTTTCACAAGAAAACTAGGCACATCAAGCGTCGCTTCGACTCCATTCGTGAATATATTCAAAAGGGAGACATAGATATTTGTAAAGTGCACACGGATCTGAATGTCGCAGATCTGTTGACTAAACCTCTTCCACGAGCAAAACATGATCAACACCAGAACTCTATGGGTGTTCGATTCATCACAATGTAACTAGATTAGTGACTCTAGTGCAAGTGGGAGACTGTTGGAAATATGCCCTAGAGGCAATAATAAAATAGTTATTATTATATTTCCTTGTTCATGATAATTGTCTATTGTTCATGCTATAATTGTATTAACCGGAAACCGTAATACATGTGTGAATGCATAGACTACAACATGTCCCTAGTGAGCCTCTAGTTGACTAGCTCGTTGATCAATAGATGGTTGTGGTTTCCTGACCATGGACATTGGATGTCGTTGATAATGGGATCACATCGTTAGGAGAATGATGTGATGGACAAGACCCAATTCTAAGCATAACACAAGATCGCGTAGTTCGTTTGCTAGAGCTTTTCTAATGTCAAGTATCATTTCCTTAGACCATGAGATTGTGCAACTCCCGGATACCGTAGGAATGCTTTGGATGTATCAAACGTCACAACGTAACTGGGTGGCTATAAAGGTGCACTGCAGGTATCTCCGAAAGTGTCTGTTGGGTTGGCACGAATCGAGACTGGGATTTGTCACTCCGTATGACGAAGAGGTATCTCTAGGCCCACTCGGTAATGCATCATCATAATGAGATCAATATGACTAATGAGTTAGCCACGGGATCATGCGTTATAGAACGAGTAAAGAGACTTGCTGGTAACAAGATTGAACAAGGTATAGGGATACCGATGGTCGAATCTCGGGCAAGTAACATACCGATGGACAAAGGGAATTGTATACGAGATTGATTGAATCCCGACATCGTGGTTCATCCGATGACATCATCATGGAATATGTGGGAGACAATATGGTTATCCAGATCCCGCTATTGGTTATTGGCTAGAGAGGCATCTCGGTCATGTCTGCATGGTTCTCAAACCCGTAGGGTCTACACACTTAAGGTTCGGTGATGCTAGAGTTGTAATGGGAATTGTATGTGGTTACTGAAACTTGGTCGGAGTCTCGGATGAGATCTCGGACGTCACGAGGAGTTCCGGAATGGTTCAGAGGTAAAGATTTATATATGGCACGTCCCATTTTGTCCACCGGAAAATGTTCGGGATTTTTCGGTATTGTACCGGGAAGGTTCTAGAAGGTTCTGGAGTGGGGCCCACCTGCATGGGGGGACCCACATGAACGTGGGTAGTGGGGGAAAGGCCCCACACCCCTGGTCAAGGCGCACCTAGATCCCCCCTTAGAAGAAATAAGATCATATCCCGAAGGGATAAGATCGAGATCCCTAAAAAGGGGGGATAACAATCGGTGGGGAAGGGAAAGGATGAGATTTCTTTCCTCCCACCTTGGCCAGCGGCCCAATGGACTTGGAGGGAAAGAAAACCAGCCCTCTCCACCCCCATATATAGTGGGGAGGCGCACATGAGCTACACCCCTTGCCCCTGGCACAACCCTCCCCCTCCAACTCCTCCTCCTCCTCCATTGAGCGTAGCAAAGCTCTGCCGGAGAACCACGAGCTCCACCACCACATCGTCGTGCTGCCGGAGTTCTCCCTCAACTTCTCCTCTCCCCTTGCTGGATCAAGAAGGAGGATACGTCCCCGAGCTGTACGTGTGTTGAACGCGGAGGCGCCGTCCGTTCGGCGCTTGGATCGGATCTTCCGCGATTTGAATCGCCGCGAGTACAACTCCATCAATAGCGTTCTTGTAACACTTCCGCTTAGCGATCTTCAAGGGTATGAAGATGCATTCCCTATCTCTCGTTGCTAGCATCTCCTAGATTGATCTTGGTGACACATAGGAAAATTTTGAATTATTACTACGTTCCCCAATAGATGACAGGTTTCATGGTTATCATTATTCTTTATAGCATACATGTCATCACCATAATCATCATAGATAGGAACTTTGTTATCATAGTCAATTGAAACCTCATCCAAAATGGTGGCTTCATCACTAAATAAAGTCATGACCTCTCCAAATCCACTTTCATCATTGTAATCATTATAAATAGGAGGCATGGAATCATTATAACAAATTTGCACATCAAATCTTGGGGGACTAAAAATATCATCTTCATCAATCATAGCATCCCCAAGCTTATGGCTTTGCATATCACTAGCATTATGGGTACTCAAAGAATTCATACTAACAACATTGCACTCATGCTCATCGTTTATGCCAAACATTCTATTGAATTCTTCTTCTATCAATTGAGCACAATTTTCATTTCCATCATTTTCACGAAAGACATTATAAAGACGAACAATATGATGCAACCTCAACTCCATTTTTTGTAGTTTCCTTTTATGAACCAAGCTAGTGATAAACAAGCAACTAAAAGATTCGATTGCAAGATCTAAAGATATACCTTCATGCACTCACCTCCTCGGCAACGATGCTCGAAAAGAGCTTCGTTGATGGGATGTGAGTGCCGCTTACCTAACCTCCCCGGCAATGGCACCAGAAAAGAGCTTGATGTCTACTACACAACTTTATTCTTGTAGACTCGTGTTGGGCCTCCAAGCATAGAGTTCTGCAGGACAGTAGCAATTTTCCCTCAAGTGGATGACCTAAGGTTTATCATTCCGTGGGAGGCGTAGGATGAAGATGGTCTCTCTCAAACAATCCTGCAACCAAATAACAAAAATCCTCTTATGTCCCCAACATACCCAATACAATGGAAAATTGTATAGGTGCACTAGTTCAGCGAAGAGATGGTGATAAAAGTGTAGTACGGGTAGTAGATATGAGTGTTTGTAGTGTGAACAATAAAAACCAACAAGGTAGTAAATAGTAAGACGGAGCACAAACAGTATTGCAATGATGGAAAATGAGGCCTAGGGTTCGTACTTTCGCTAGTGCAATCTCTCAACAATGCTAATATAATTGGATCACATAACCACCGCTCAACGTGCGATTAAGAATCACTCCAAAGTTCCTATCTAGCAGAGAACATAAGAAGAAATCATTTGTATCTATTCTTTCCATTCCATCTATTCAAGAGTTCGTACTAAAATAACACAAAGCTATTATTTCCGTTTGATTTATCCAAGAGTTCGTACTAAAATAACACCAAAGCAAATTCAGATTCATAATATTCAATCCAACACAAAGAACTTCAAAGAGTGCCCCAAGATTTCTACCGGAGAAACAAAGACAAGAATGTACATTAACCCCTATGCATAGATTACCCCAATGTCACCTCGGGAATCCGCGAGTTGAGTGCCAAAACATATATCAAGTGAATCAATATGATATTCCATTGTCACCATGAGTATTCATATGCAAGACATATATCAAGTGTTCTCAAATCCATAAAAGTATTCAATCCGATAAAACGAAATCTCAAAGGGAAAACTCAATTCACAACAAGATAGAGAGGAGAAAACACCATATGATCCGACTATATTAACAAAGCCCGCGATACATCAAGATCGTGGCATCTCAAGAACACGAGAGAGAGAGAGAGAGAGAGAGAGAGAGAGAGAGAGAGAGAGATTAAACACATAGCTACTGGTATAAACCCTCAGCCTCGAGGGTGGACTACTCCCTCCTTATCATGGTGGCCGCCGGGATGATGAAGATGGCCACTGGTTATGATTTCCCCCTCCGGCAGGGTGCCAGAACGGGGTCTAGATTGGTTTTTCATGGCTATAGAGGCCCGCGGCAGTGGAACTTCTAGTCTAGGTTCTCCCCGAGGGTTTTAGAAATATTTGGGAATTTATAGGGCAAACAGGGGGTGCGGGAGGCCACCGAGGTGGACACAACCCACCGGGGCGCGCCTGGGGGCCCAGGCATGCCTGGTGGGTTGTGCCCCCTCAGGGCACCCCCAGGTGCTGCTTTGGCCCATTGGTAGTCTCCTGGTCCATAAAAAATCCGCAAAAAGTTTCGCAGTGTTTGGAGAACTTTCATTTCTGCACAAAAAACAACACCACGGTAGTTCTGCTGAAAATAGCGTCAGTCCGGGTTAGTTCCATGCAAATCATACCAAAACCATATAAAATTATTGTAAACATGGCATGAATACTTCATAAATTATAGATACGTTGGAGAAGTATCATCCACATTGCCCCATGGCCCTAAGGCCACCGAAGACGGGATGGACCGGCAACGACACTGACGGGAGGCAGAGGAACCCTAGCTGTTTGGGGAGGCGACTGCTGGCTAGGCCATATTCCGCTAGGACTTATTCGTGTTCTGTTGATGTCCACATTATGGTTAATCATCTCGGTTATTCCTCTCTTTGTTGCTTAAAAAACTCTTGTTGTCACATGAAAAGATGAGTGGAATCAGATTCTTCTCATTCCACCTTTTTAACCAAACTTATGCGCGGAATAAACCCATGCCATTTTTTTATCTCGAAAGAAACACAAGAATGGAACCAACCAATACCCCAGGAATGAATCCATGATAGTCCATGCATTTTGGTCCTCAAACCAAACACATCTAGAGCAACTCCAATAGCTCTTGTAAAAAATCATCCGGTAAAAGTCATTTTACGAGATGGTTGTATAATTTTGGGAAAGTTTTCCAACACTTATTTTTCTCAGTTCCCCATAATACTCCTTCCCCTTAAATCATTTTTTTCTATTTCCCATTAAACAATGTTGGGGCCCGCAAGTCAGTGACATGATGCTTGGCCTGCAAGTCAGTGACACGGCATGGCAATGATGGCTGCAACAATGAGGCGGTGTGACCTATCAGCCGTCCTTGCGGCTGTGCGGCCTCGTGGGGCAGGGGAGAGGAGGAGGAGCGGTGGCGGAACCTGACAGTCTTCCTTCCAGAAGCGCGGCCTTGTAGTACGGGGGAGAGGAGGCAGGGCTGCACGGCGGAGCTGCGCCAATGGCGCAACCTGGCGGTGGGAGCCCGTGCGGTGGCGTAACTTGGTGGTAGCCTCACGGTAGCATGTCCTTGCGGGACAGGGGAGAAGATGGAGTGGCGACGACGATGGTGCGACCTCACAATGGCACGGGGCAGGGGAGGAGATGGGGTTGCGCGACGGCGGCAGCCTGGCGTGGTGCAAGGTTCGCTTCTCTTGAAGTTTCAGGCGGTTATTCGTCCGTCAAAATTATATGGGAAGGTCATCTTCCCATAAGCGTAAGGGACGATGAAGGTGAATATACGGGATACCTTAAAAATATTGAGTTTACGAGAGCTGTTGGAGGCCTTTTTTACCCCAACTTCCCGTAAAGGGTAGTTTTTTTGGGATGTCGGAGCTATTGGAGTTGCTCTTAGAGCATATCCAATCGGATCCCCACTCCTCCGCCCAGATCAAAGACAACCACCCAACCTGTCCCCCTAAAGTCCCAAAACCATCTCAAACGACCAGGTTGTGCAACATCCCTCAGACCTAGCCTGTATGTGGTGTGGATTTGGGTAGTCGGGACACGTTTGCCACGTCGGATTCGACAACCCGGACCCACTCCAAATCCCTTCACATCGTCCCCAAGCCTCGCAACCTGCCCATGGCACTTCTTTCCTTGTCTGCATCATCCCTTTCCTAGCTCCGCCATCATCCCCAACCCATAGCGCCACCACCATCGGCCACTATCGGGTATTATCCATGGACATTTAGGGGGTCATCCTAGTACAGTTGGAAATGCTCTTAATATATGATATTTATCAAAAACATTGATAATTACTTGTGCATTGCAACCGGGAGATAAATATATTTTAGGTTAGTCGTGATTTACTTGCCCATATTAGTGCGATTGTGTACAAGGATATGATTTAACTTAAGAAACCTTTATTTGGTAAGCATTTATTTGTTTACAGTCAGTGCTTATTCCAACCGCTCCCTCGGCAGGGTATCCTCCCGTAGCGTTTAAGTCGGCGGGGAAACTAGAGACGGATTTAACCAGGTGTAGATTCTCCTTACGAAGTAAATCCCTACCCTTGCTCGTGTATATAATGATTGGGTTGTACAAAGTACAAGTATACCTAGAGATTCTAATGTGTTCTATCGACTAGCTTGGCCCCAACTTATTTAAAATATCAAGGCCCCTAGGGTTACAAGAGTCCTAGTCGGCTGTCTCAGTGGAGGGTATTCCTCCATGAATCCGACCTCCTCATCTTGAATGGAAAGGCTTCCCGAATCTTCCTTATGCAGGACCCATGGGCCGACTTGATGGCCCATGGCAAAAATCAACCTAGGGGCCTCGGTCGGCCCACTTGGGCCAGTAACCAGAGAGGTGAGGCACCCATGGGCCATAACACCATTAGTTTTCGATAAAGAGTGTTTCTTGTTGATACATAATGAAGCATCAAGGGCATTGTCGGTGTACTAGAGTAGGGGTACCCTAGTATCCCGAACTCGTGCACGGGCAGTTGCAGCACCCCGCGGCAAGGCTTGCCGGGTGACCGCCAAGACCCTCCGTGGTTCCCTTGAAGACCATTCAAGAACAAAGTACTCAAACCAAGGCCCCGGCAAGAGGAGCTTGCCGGGAGGGCCAACCAAGGCCCCGACAAGAGGAGCTTGCCAGGAAGGCCAACCAAGGCCCCGGCAAGAGGATCTTGCCGGGAAGAGACAAGACCCCGGCAAGAGGAGCTTGCCGGGAAGGCTACTCAAGGCATACCAAGAAAGCTTGCCGCGACGCGCCCTGCGTCCCGGCAAGATCCGGCGAGCGACAAGCTTCCGGACGCGACAAGACGACGGCCGCGGCAAGGAGCTTGCCGCGGGAAACCCCCATTTCGTGCCCGCGCTCCAGCACACCTGCTAACGTGTCGCTCTAGGACGCTCCCAAGCACATGTGGCAGGAGGCCGTGCAGCTAGGGGTACGTGGTGGCAAGCGGAGATGAAGAGAAAGCCATCGTGGCAAACGGTGGCGCTCCTAACGGTCACCTTTTGCACTGTTTAGGAGACTCAGACAGGCATTTAATGCTCTTGTCCCCTGCCGTCACAGTTAGGTAGGGCGCACTGTATCCACAGTAGCGGTAGATGCACCTACCGCATCCTTTTTCTATTTTTACCCTTCTAGTCTACGTTGCCACCTGTCGGTGACCCCTTGAAAGTATAAAAGGAGGCCCAGGCGCAACGTAGAGGAGGTTCGGCCGGTTCGGCTCATTCGAAACACCAGAAACACTCCCACGCTCAGTCTGATAGCGTCAATCGCTCCTGAGCAAAGATTCAATACACACAAACAAGCAGCAGTAGGGTCTTACGCATCCGTGCGGCCCGAAGCTGGGTAAAACCGCCCGCGTGTACTGCCTCGATCCGCTCTTTGTTCAACCTCCGCCCTCACCGAACCGAAAGGGGTTCGGTCCGCCGATCCCCATAGGTGTTCGTGGATCAGTTTCCCCGACATCTTTGGCGCGCCAGGTAGGGGAGTGCTTCGGCGGTAGCTGTCCCGTCCACGTCAAGGCTCAGCTGTTCTTCATCGTCATGGCTCCTAAGAAGCGGGCGAGCAAAAGAACGGCGCCAGTGCGGCAACAAAAAAGCTAAGTCATGCGAAACTTTAGATATTTCCTTTCTATATAAGGTTATCCGCCTCGGAGATCTTGTTCTTTGTACGGAAAACCTGTGCGCGGAGGAACCAACTCGTAGCTAGTTGCGCCTTTATTTTGTTTCGAGTCCGCTCAACAACTTAAGTGAGATGCTAGCGCCCTTACTTTGCTTCGAGTCCACTCAGCAACTTAAGTGAGCCGCTAGCGCCCTTACTTTGTTTCAAGTCCGCTCAACAACTTAAGTGAGCTGCTAGTGCCCTTACTTTGCTTCGAGTCCGCTCAGCAACTTAAGTGAGCTGCTAGCGCCCTTACTTTGTTTCGAGTTCGCTCAACAACTTAAGAGAGCTGCAACTAGTTGCGACAAGGTTGCTTGTCGGCAGCGACCCCGCCAGCAGGCTGCTGAAGTTCCGCACTCGGCACTCGCGGCAAGGGTGCCTGCACCGGCAAGTTTCCCTAGAAAGCGTAGGGTGGACGTACAAAGAGAGGTTGAACAGGAAGATAGCATGCACTATTTATTTGAGATTTCTGCATAGACCTGTATGCCAAGGAGCCTTCTCGGGGCTAGTTGCGCTCCATGTTGCCTCGAGTCCGCTCGGCAACTTGTGCGGTTGCGCTAGAACCAAGAAGGTAAACCTTTTCGGGAGGCGATGTTCCCGAATAGCCGCTAAGGGCCCGTTCCCTCAAGCGCTGCTGGCTGGATCGTACGCACCGGAAAGCATTCCAGCAGGCATAGGGAATATGTAGCAGAAGTCAAAATTCGCAAGCGAGTTAAGTGCACTTCAGATGCTAATCACTTGTCATGTTTGAACGCAGTTATGGCCCGGGGGCTGGCAACGCCCTTAGGACCAATCTTTTTAGCGTCAAGAACGATGAAGTTCTTCACCATAAGCCTTTCCGGCAACGATCTTGCCGGGAGCCGGCATCATTGGCCATAAGCCTTTCCGGCAACGATCTTGCCGGGAGCCAGCGTCAAGAACGACGAAGTTCTTCGCCATAAGCCTTTCCGGCAACGATCTTGCCGGGAGCCGGTGTCAAGAACGACGAAGTTCTTCGCCATAAGCCTTTCCGGCAACGATCTTGCCGGGAGCCGGTGTCAAGAACGACGAAGTTCTTCGCCATAAGCCTTTCCGGCAACGATCTTGCCGGGAGCCGGTGTCAAGAACGACGACGTTCTTCGCCATAAGCCTTCTTGGCAACAAGCTTGCCGGAAGCCGGCATCGAGAACGTCAAAGTTCTCTGCCGAAGATAAAAGCCTTCCTGGAAACAAGCTTGCCGGAAGCCGGCATCGAGAACGTCAAAGTTCTCTGCCGAAGATAAAAGCCTTCCTGGCAACAAGCTTGCCGGAAGCCGGCATCGAGAACGTCAAAGTTCTCTGCCGAAGATAAAAGCCTTCCTGGCAACAAGCTTGCCGGAAGCCGGCATCGAGAACGTCAAAGTTCTCTGCCGAAGATAAAAGCCTTCCTGGCAACAAGCTTGCCGGAAGCCGGCATCGAGAACATCAAAGTTCTCTGCCGAAGATAAAAGCCTTCCTGGCAACAAGCTTGTCGGAAGCCGGCATCGAGAACGTCAAAGTTCTCTGCCGAAGATAAAAGCCTTCCTGGCAACAAGCTTGCTGGAAGCCGGCATCAAGAACGTCAAAGTTCTCTGCTGGAAGATGAAAGCCTTCCCGGCAAGCCAGTATCGCTGGGGGCTGCGAGTGCCAAGAATCGTCCACGGCAAACCAGAGTTGTCGGGGGCTGCAATATCAGATAAGTCTTTTATCCCTCATCATGCATCCTCTTATGGACTGGGGAATGCGAAACCACGTTTCTTCCAGCCATAAGGGGAAGAGGGAGGGATGCGCTGTCTGGCGGCGACCCTCGCCGCCACCGACGAAAGGCCTGGGTTCCCTTTCTCCATGGCGGATGAGAGAAAGGGGAGCAAAAGCTGAAGAAGGGAGGAGATGAGAGAGTGCGGGTTTTTGTGCTCCCCTCCCGCTCTTTATAAAGGAGCGAGGTGGGGGCTCGGCCACCCCGCTCAGCGAATCAAGGCATGGGAAGAGCAGGGAGTTGGGGCCAACCCGCCGCCTCTACTCACGACGGCCCAGTTTCCCACTTCCACCGTCCGTGACCACACGCGCATGGGAGCCGCGTGGCGGGGATGCAGAACCAAGGCGACAGATGAGGCGGCCTCGCTCCGCCCCGTGAACGCGGGGAGTGGACGTCCCGAAAACCGCGCATCGGCCCCGTCTAGTAAATGCATCACGCCCCCACACCTACCTCCGTTTAGAGAGGAGGGCGTGAACCGTCCCCATCATCGTGGCCTGGCGCATGCTTGAGGGGCTTAGCCCCGCGCACGCCGCCCGCGTCACCCACGACGCCGCGTTTGGCGCGTGCCGTTCTGGGCATGCGCGGTGGGAGCGGAGAGATATGCGGCGTGACCTAGGCCGCGCGTGCCCGTGCACTGTTTTGGGCCTGGCCCAACAGCGCTCGGCACCGTGTATGGCTCAGGCCCGGGGGCTCCTGTCGGTGTACTAGAGTAGGGGTATCCTAGTATCCCGAACTCGTGCACGGGCAGTTGCAGCACCTCGCGGCAAGGCTTGCCGGGTGACCGCCAAGACCCTCCGTGGTTCCCTTGAAGACCATTCAAGAACAAAGTACTCAAACCAAGGCCCCGGCAAGAGGAGCTTGCCGGGAGGGCCAACCAAGGCCCCGACAAGAGGAGCTTGCCGGGAAGGCCAACCAAGGCCCCGGCAAGAGGATCTTGCCGGGAAGAGACAAGACCCCGGCAAGAGGAGCTTGCCGGGAAGGCTACTCAAGGCATACCAAGAAAGCTTGCCGCGACGGGCCCTGCGTCCCGGCAAGATCCGGCGAGCGACAAGCTTCCGGACGCGACAAGACGACGGCCGCGGCAAGGAGCTTGCCGCGGGAAACCCCCATTTCGTGCCCACGCTCCAGCACACCTGCTAACGTGTCGCTCTAGGACTCTCCCAAGCACACGTGGCAGGAGGCCGTGCAGCTAGGGGTACGTGGTGGCAAGCGGAGATGAAGAGAAAGCCATCGTGGCAAACGGTGGCGCTCCTAACGGTCACCTTTTGCACTGTTTAGGAGACTCAGACAGGCATTTAATGCCCTTGTCCCCTGCCGTCAGAGTTAGGTAGGGCGCACTGTATCCACAGTAGCGGTAGCTGCACCTACCGCATCCTTTTTCTATTTTTACCCTTCTAGTCTACGTTGCCACCTGTCGGTGACCCCTTGAAAGTATAAAAGGAGGCCCAGGCGCAACGTAGAGGAGGTTCGGCCAGTTCGGCTCATTCGAAACACCAGAAACACTCCCACGCTCAGTCTGATAGCGTCAATCGCTCCTGAGCAAAGATTCAATACACACAAACAAGCAGCAGTAGGGTTTTACGCATCCGTGCGGCCCGAAGATGGGTAAAACCGCCCGCATGTACTGCCTCGATCCGCTCTTTGTTCAACCTCCGCCCTCACCGAACCGAAAGGGGTTCGGTCCGCCGATCCCCATAGGTGTTCGTGGATCAGTTTCCCCGACAGGCATACAAACATAATTAACACACCTGGATTCTACATAACTAATATGCACACGGCCAAGTGATACGTCTCCAACGTATCTATAATTTTTTATTGTTCCATTCTATTATAGTATCAATCTTGGATGTTTTATATGCAAATTTATGCTATTATATATCATTTTTGGGACTAGCCTATTAACTTAGTGCCTAGTGACAGTTGTTGTTTTTTGCTTGTTTTTGGCTTTTCAGGAAATCAATATCAAACAGAGTCCAAACAGATAAAAAACTTTGGATTAATTTTTCTGGACCAGAAGATAACCTAGAAGGTTCGGGAGAAGGCCTGAAGAGTCACGAGGGAGCGACAAGCTCGGGAGGCGCACCCAAGGCCCCCCGACTTACAGGCCCCTCGTGGCACCTATTGACATAATTCCGCCTCTATAAATACTCAAATATTCCCCGAACATCATAGATCCACCCAAAATACTTTTTTCACTATCGCATGTTTCTGTTCTCGTGAGATCCCATCTGGAGACCTTCTCTGGTACCCTGCCGGAGGGGGAATCAATCACGGAGGGGGAATCAATCATGGAGGGGCTCTACGTCAACCTTTCTGCCCTTCCGATGATGTGTGAGTAGTTTACCATAGACCTAGGGTCCATATCTAGGAGCTAGATGGCTTCTTCTCTCTCTTTGATCTTCAATACAATTTTTCCTTGATGTTCTTGGAGATATATTCGATGTAATTGAAGGAAATATGCCCTAGAGGCAATAGTAAAGTTGTTATTTTATATTTCCTTATTTCATGATAAATGTTTATTATTCATGCTAGAATTGTATTAACCGGAAACTTGATACATGTGTGGATACAAGACAAAACAACGTGTCCCTAGTAAGCCTCTGCTAGACTAGCTCGTTAATCAAAGATGGTTAAGTTTCCTAACCATAGACATGTGTTGTCTTTTGATGAACGGGATCACATCATTAGGAGAATGATGTGATGGACAAGACCCATCCGTTAGCCTAGCATATTGATCGTTCAGTTTATTGCTACTGATTTCTTGATGTCAAATACATATTCCTTCGACTATGAGATTATGCAACTAATGCTGGAGGAATACCTTGTGTGCTATCAAATATCACAACATAACTGGGTGATTATAAAGATGCTCTAAAGGTATATCCGAAGGTGTTTGTTGAGTTGACATAGATCGAGATTAGGATTTGTCACTCCGAGTATCAGAGAGGTATCTCTGGGCCCTCTCGATAATACACATCACAAGCTTGCAAGCAAACGACTAAGGAGTTAGTCACGAGGTGATGTATTATGGACCGAGTAAAGACTTGCCGGTAATGAGATTGAACTAGGTATGAAGATACCGACGATCGAATCTCGGGCAAGTAACATATCGATGGACAAAGGGAATTACGTATGTTGTCATAACAGTTCGATCGATAAAGATCTTCGTAGAATATGTAGGAGCCAATATGGGCATCCAGGTTATGCTATTGGTTATTGACCAGAGAGGTGTCTCGGTCATGTCTACATAGTTCTCGAACATGTAGGGTCCGCACGCTTAACTTTCGGTGACGATATAGTATTATATGAGTTATGTGATTTGGTGACCGAATGTTGTTCGGAGTCCCGGATGAGATAACGAACATGACAAGGAGTCTCAAAATGTTCGAGAGGTAAAGATTTATATATACGACGATGGTATTCAGACACCAAAAGTGTTCCGGAGGGTACCGAATACATATCGGATCACCGGAAGGGGTTCCGGGCACCCCCGGCAAAAGATATGGGCCTTATGGGCCAAGAGGGTAAACACACCAGCCACAAGGGGCTGGTGCACCCCCCATATGGGCCGGCCAAGGTGGAGAAGGAAAGGGGAAGAAGGAAAGGAAAGAAAGGGAATAGGATTCCCCCTTCCTTCCCCCTTCCCCCTCTTTCCTTCCCCCTCCGATAAACATGGCAGGGGGCGCGGCCAAGGGCAGGAGCCAATTAGGATTCAGACCTGCTTGGGGCGCCCCTTGGCCTCTCCCCTCTCCCTCCCACCTATATATATGAGGAGGGGGCGCCTAGCACACACTAGACATTATCTTAGCCGTGTGCGGCGCCCCCTCCACAGCTTACGCCTCCGATCATTATTTCGCAGTGCTTTGATGAAGCCCTGCAGAGATCATTTCACCGTCACCATCACCATGCAGTCATGCTGATGGAACTCATCTAATACCTTGACATCTTGCCGGATCAAGAAGGCGAGAGATGTCACCGAGCTGAACGTGTGCAGAACTCAGAGGTGTTGTATGTTCAGTACTCGATCGATGGATCGCGAAGAAAGTTTGACTACATCAACCGCGTTGTGAAATGCTTCCGCTTACAGTCTACGAGGGTACGTAAACACACTCTCCCCCTCATTGTTATACATCTCCTAGATAGATCTTGCATGAGCGTAGTAATTTTTTTGAAATTGCATGCTACGTTACCCAACAGTGGCATCACGAGCCAGGTCTATGAGTAGATGATATGCACGAGTAGAACACAAAGAGTGTGGGTGGTGATCGTCATACTGCTTACCACCAATGTCTTATTTTGCGGTATTGTTGTATGAAGCGGTCCAGACCAACCTTCCATGATGTGACGCCCGGATGATCAAGCTACAGTAATCCTCTGCTCATGATGCCACATCACCACGATTACTATTGTTAAACTCGTATTGGTTCGAAACCGGTTCAAATTCAAAATTTAAAGATTAAATCAATCAAATAAAGTTTTCGAATGTCAAAACAAAAATGTTCGCTTTGTTGCAAATATTCACTAGCTAATTATCATGTGGCAACCAACATCATTTGGCTCTCCCTTTAATCCCTAGGAAAATATAAAGTGGCCCAACGGCATATTAATTGGCTTATTCAATTTCCAAAATGCTTGAACAATTCCGTTGGCTCTAAAACTTTTTATGCGACACCACAATGTTGTTCTAAAATTGTGTGCCAAATTTCAAGTTGACTAAATTCATTTTTATCACTCAAATAAATACAAACAGTGGCTAACTGAATTAAAAAAGGGGGGGGGGAATAGAAAATGGATGACCACAGTACTTTTGGCCCAGCCCACACTCCCACTTACCCCCTTCCTCTCGCTACAGTACAGGAGGCAGGGCGTGCCGGCCATCCTCGGCGCCATGGCCATGGTGGCAGCCATCCACCACCTCCCCGACGACCTACAAGTACCCCCCCCCTTGGTCGAACCCTAACCTCTCCTCCCTCCCCCTCGCGCCGTAGCTCTTACCCTCGCAGACGCTCGAGCCCTCGGCGCCATGGTCTCCAACGTCCACGTACCTACCGAGCTCCCCGCGCCCAGCCACCTCATCCGCGAGCTTCGTCGACGTCCACTCCTTCGACTGTTGGAAGTCTACTACACGCACACCGGCAGAGGGCCAACGGCCTTGACCTCTTCTCTCCGTCAGTTCAGCAGGCTCGTGCACTTCGTGGGCACGCCCACCTCGCATGCACGGCATGCTCGGCCACGGCCTTGTACACGTTCTCTCCCTCACCCCCTTGTACCTCTGCATGTATAAATACCCCTGTGATATGTGAATACAAGTGTGCGATGAGTTCAGTCATTCAACTTGGTACCTGAGCAGTTCCGATCCCAACCCCACGCTTCCGCCATGAATCGCCTGCTCCGCCGCTCCCGCTCCGCTGACCTCGACGCGGCGGCCAACCTCCCTCCTTTAGTTCCTCTTGCTGCCGTCCCACCCGCCCATGCAGCTCCCGGCGCGGGCCTCCATCCTCGGGCTCCGGCGCCCGCCCCGGTGCGCCACGTCAATGTCGCACCCGCCGCGCCTGCGGCCGTTCGGGCGGCCCCTCCTGCGGCTCCCCTTCACCACGGCGTCGGCCGTGAGCTCATCCCCTGCCTCGACAACGCGGGTGCACCGGCGCCGGCGCCAGCCGACGGTCTCCCTCCCACCATCACGCACTTCCTGCGGTTCAAGCTCGACCTCGCCGTGGGTAACTACTCCAAATGGCGCCACCTCTTCTATTGTATTCTCTGCAAGTACAATGCGCAGCAGCATGTAGATGAAGACCGGGACCCCGCCCACGAGGATGCAGTGTGGCGAAACGACGATATAACCATCGTCTTGTGGATGTCCTCCACGATTTCTGATGAGTTGTACGACGTCGTGGTGTCCCCTCCGAACATTCCCACGGCGCACCAAATCTGGCACACCCTCCGGCTGTTCTTCCTCGACAACCAGGCCGGTCGAGCGATCCATCTCTCGGCTGAGTTCCGCAGCACGGTGCAGGGGGACCTGACTGTGGCCGAGTACGCCCGCCGTCTACAGACGCTGGCGGCCGCGCTCGCCGACGTCGAGGAGCCCGTCACCGACCGCACCTTGACGCTCCAGTTCATCCACGACCTCAGTCGTCGGTTCCACGTGCTCGCGACGGTCCTGCCGTTGCAGGTGCCGTTCCCCAACTTCGCGCAGGCCCGGTCGCGCCTCCTTCTTGAGGAAATCACACAGAACGAGCGCGCTCGGGCTGACGGGCGCTCGGACGGCGCCACCGCGCTCTCCATCGGCAACACCTCTGGAGGCTCCTCCGGGGGCGCTCGCGGCGATCGCAACGTCTCCGGCAACCAGGCGGACAAGGGGAAGGCCCCCGCCGAGCCCTCCTCCGGCGGCGATCGTGGTCGTGGCCGCGGGCGCGGGCGTGGTCGTGGCCGCGGGCACCCCGGCGCTGGCAGCAGCTCCACGGCTCCGGCAGGGCGCGGCTCTCCTCAGCAGCCGCTGGGCGCCCATCCATGGATGGGGTACTTCGCCCCATACGGGAGCCCCTTCCCACCTCCGCAGCAGCCGCGCGCGCCCTGGACCGCGCCCAACTCCGCCGGTGTCCTAGGGCCACGTCCTGGCCAGCACCATCAGGTCTACAACGCCGGCGCGTCGAGCTCCTCCAACCCCGCCCCCTGGGACAACTACGCCGCCCTCCATGCTGCCCTCAACAACATCGCGCACCAGCAGCAGCACGGCTCCGGCGAGTGGTTCCTCGACACTGGAGCAACTTCCCACGTCACCGGTGAGACGGGTAATCTCTCCCAACTGTCTTCTGCACTTGCGCGTTCTTCCAATAGCATTGTCGTCGGTGACGGTTCCCGGATTCCTGTAGTTGCCGCCGGCTCCACCCGCCTAGGCTCTTTCTCCCTCAACGATGTTCTTGTCTCCCCCACGATTATTAAGAATCTCATCTCCGTCCGTCGTTTTACTCGCGACAATTCTTGTACAATTGAGTTTAACCCATTCGGTTTTGTTGTGAAGGACCTCAAAACCCGGCGCATCCTAATGACGTCCAGTAGCCATGGAGACTTATATCCGTTCTTCAGCTCCAGCGCAGTCCAGCAGATCCTCTCCGTCGATGGCAGCTTGTGGCATCAACGCCTTGGGCATCTTAGCAGTAGTTCCCTTTCAGTCTTAGCTAAAACTTTTCTTCAATCACCATGTAATAGAGATAGTTTGAATTCCCATATTTGTGAATCCTGCCAATTAGGCAAGCAATCAAGATTACCTTTTTCATCCTCTCGCTCGTGTACTACTGCTCCCTTCGATTTGATACACTGCGACCTCTGGACCTGCCCCGTTCCTAGCGTATCTGGTTACCAATTTTACCTTGTCATCCTTGATGACTTCTCTCAATTTTCGTGGACTTTCCCATTACGTGCTAAATCTGATACGTCCATTACCTTACTCCGTTTCTTCGCATACGTAGTAATACAATTTCATGTACCCATCAAATGCATACAGTGCGACAACGGCGGTGAGTTTCTCACCACCTCACTCCGTGATTTTCTCTCTTACCGGGGTTCCTCTCTCCGCCTCTCTTGTCCGTATACTTCGCCTCAAAACGGTAAAGCTGAAGGCATGATCCGCACAACAAATGACGTGCTCCGCACCCTCCTTCTCCACGCACATCTTCCTCCCAACTTTTGGGTCGAGGCTCTCTATACAGCTACACACCTACTCAACCGGCGACCGTCATCCACCATCCATAACGACATGCCCTTCTTTCGACTCTACGGCCTGTATCCCACATACGATCATCTCAGAGTCTTTGGGTGTCTTTGTTTTCCCAATGTATACCCCACCACCGAGCGTAAACTTTCGCCGCGTGCTGTTCGCTGTGTGTTCATTGGATATCCACTTGAGCATAAGGGATACCGTTGCCTTGATCTCAACACCCCACCTGCCGCCCGCGGGATCGGCGCCCCCCAGCCCGCCCTCCACCCCGCGCTCCCCAGCCAGCGCCATGCCACCCGACGCCGCGCCAGAGCTCACCACTCCCACCTCCAGCCGCGCTGACCCCGCGTCTCCTGCCGCAACCCCCATTCCCACCGCCTCGGCCAGCTCGCCAGCGCCACCTATCCCGAAACTCCCGCCCAGGGCCGTTCCTACCGATCCACCCGCCAATCTGCACAATATGCGCACCCGTGCCAAATCGGGATTCCTTCTTCCCAAAAATCAGCTCAGCCTGCATGCCTCTGCGTCCACCATTAGTCCTATCCCCTCTTCCTACCGAGCGGCTTTGAAAGATCCCAACTGGCACCGTGCTATGCTAGAGGAGTTTAACGCGCTTTTGCAGAATAACACTTGGGATTTGGTTGCTCGTCCTGCAGGTTCTAACGTGGTTACATGGAAGTGGATATACCGGCACAAATTTCATCCGGACGGCTCCCTGGCTCGCTATAAAGCTCGTTGGGTGCTCCGAGGGTTCACGCAGCAAGCCGGCGTCGACTACGGCGAGACTTTCAGTCCCGTGGTCAAACCGGCGACGATCCGCACCGTGCTCAGCATCGCTGCCGGACGTTCTTGGGCGATCCACCAGCTCGACGTCAAGAACGCCTTCTTGCACGGGCACCTCGCCGAGACGGTCTACGCGCAACAACCCTCCGGCTTCATCGACACCGCCAACCCCACCAGTGTGTGCCGCTTGAACCGCTCGCTGTACGGGCTGAAACAAGCGCCGCGGGCGTGGTTCTCCCGGTTCACCACGTACCTGCTCCAACTCGGCTTTGTGGCATCTCGGTCCGACTCTTCTCTGTTTATCCTCCGTCGTGGCACACAACTAGCTTACCTACTGTTGTATGTCGATGACATTATCCTCACCGCGAGCGCCACTTCTCTCTTCCAGTCCATCATCTCCTCGCTCCACCAGGAATTCGCCATGTCCGACCTCGGGCCGCTGCATCATTTTCTTGGCATTAATGTCATCTCCACCACCGCTGGCCTCTTTTTGTCCCAAGAACAGTATGCCTTGGAGATAATTGATCGGGCAGGGATGTTAAACTGCAAACCCATATCCACTCCAGTGGACACGCATGCAAAACTTCCAGCTGATGCTGGCCCATTATTCCACGATCCTTCGTTGTACAGAAGTCTCGCCGGTGCACTCCAGTATATCACTCTCACCCGCCCTGACCTCTCCTACGGAGTTCAGCAGTGTTGCCTCTTCATGCACGCTCCCCGTGACTCGCACTTTCAGCTGCTCAAGCGCATCCTGCGCTACCTTCGTGGCACCACACATCTCGGGCTGCAGTTCCACCGGTCTGCTTCCACAGAGCTCGTCGCGTACTCCGACGCCGACTGGGCAGGGTGCCCTGACACCCGCCGCTCCACTTCGGGGTATTGCGTGTTCCTCGGTGGCAACCTTGTGTCGTGGTCCTCGAAGCGGCAACACACCATCTCCCGTTCTAGCGCGGAGGCCGAGTACCGCGCCGTCGCGCACGCCGTCGCCGAGGCCGTCTGGTTGAGACAACTCCTTGGGGAGCTACATCAACCCCCGGCGCGTGCCACGGTTGTCTATTGCGACAACGTGAGTGCGATGTACATGTCCACTAACCCTGTCCAGCACCAGCGTACAAAACACGTGGAGATCGACTTGCACTTCGTCCGGGAGCGTGTGTCGCTCGGCAGGTGCGTGTCCTCCATGTCCCAACGAGCTCTCAGTTCGCCGACGTCTTCACCAAAGGGCTGCCGACGAGCATCTTCCTCGACTTCCGGTCCAACCTCAACGTTCAGGAACCCCACGTTTCGGCTGCGGGGGGCTGTTGGAAGTCTACTACACGCACACCAGCAGAGGGCCAACGGCCTTGACCTCTTCTCTCCGTCAGTTCAGCAGGCTCGTGCACTTCGTGGGCACGCCCACCTCGCATGCACGGCATGCTCGGCCACGGCCTTGTACACGTTCTCTCCCTCACCCCCTTGTACCTCTGCATGTATAAATACCCCTGTGATATGTGAATACAAGTGTGCGATGAGTTCAGTCATTCAACTTCGACTACATCCACCAATTGGAACCGGGAGCCCCTGCATCGACGGGATCGACACCTTCTTATTCCTCGGGCACCAGCGCCTGCGCCGTCGATCCGCCCCCTCTGCTGCTCCTAAGCCATCGCCGAGCCACCCTTGTGCTCCCCGGTGAGCACCACATCGATTCCCCCTGTTTCCCCTTTGATTCCATCGCCATAGACGTTGTGCGCCGCCTCCGCCCGAGCTCGTGCTCACCGCAGCGAACCCGCGCCCCGGGCTCCCCTGCCTCGTGCCCTGACCGCTCCAGGCTGCGCGCCCCCGCGCGCCAGCGCCCGCCTGGGCCGCGCCCTGCTCGGCCGCTGTTACCTTATGCTGCTTGCTGCTGCCTCTGCGTGCTACCGCTGCTTGCTATTGCTGCTACTGCTCACGGCTGCTCTTGCCACGTTGCTGTTCTGCTGCCTTGCCGCTGCTATGCCGCCGCTGCTGTGTTGCTTGCTGCTTCTGCTTAGCTCCTACCACTGCTCGTGCTTCTGTTGCCGTTGCTACTACAGCCGGCCATGGCTGAGCGCCTATGTGTGTTGAGGGTGTGCGTGATGTGTGTGTACGTGAGAAGAGCAGCATTGTTTTTTTTTTTGACGGGAAGACTTTCATGACTAGCTTTATTAATTCAAATAATATAGCAATAAAACTAGGGGGTGTGTCCAACCACAGATTAGGAGGATCAACACGGCCCTGTTGGGCTAGCACATGCGCTACCATATTAGATTCCCTATTACAATGCTCGATTAAAACCTTCCCGAAATCTTCCATAAGGCTACGACAAATATCAAGTAAAGGGCCAGCTACCATAGAATGACCAGAGTTTGTGTTTAGAGATTCCACCACGGTTAAATTGTCCATCTACACCAGGAGCGAATTAATGCCAAGAGTTGCAGCTAATTTCAGTCCCTCTACTAGAGCCGCTGCTTCCGCTGATTCAATATCTGCTGCATGTTCCAGTTTAGCGGTAGAAGCACCTACGAACGCCCCCAGGTGATCCCTGATAACGGCACCACATGAACCTGTATGATCCTCATCAGAAAAGGATGCATCGACATTCAAAATTACTTGGCCTAGCAATGGTTTTCTCCATCTGTTCACGCGTGCAGCAGGGTTAGGCTTTACATTTGCTCGGACAAAGTTCAGTGTAAGTGCGTGAATTGCCGGGCCTGTTCGCTCGGGTGTCTGGACTTCTTCGTTCTTCGACAGTTGGCGCCGCTGCCACCACAAATACCAACTGGGGGCAGCAATTATCTCTGGTAATTGGATCACGCCCAAGTACTGCACCTGATTAGTTGGTTCGCAGAGTAAACTCTCAAGGATCTCTGCCCCTGATCGGTGAGGAATGGATGCACGTGCAATGATTTCATATAGCCCGAGTGATCTCCAAACCTCCTGTGCTCTGCTACATGCGAATAGTGCATGAGCCACGTCCTCAACCTGAATCTGGCACACCGGACATTGGCCTGAAGTTGCAATATGCCTGTTTGCTAGAACTCCCATGCAAGGTATCGCATTATGCATGCACCTCCATACAAAGATTTTGACCTTACCAGGCATTTGCAGGTTCCATATTTTCTTCCAGATTGGGTGAGACGAAGAACCACTAAGACCATCTGAAGGAGTTCGACTCAAGTAACTGTCCTCCCACTGCCTATAATAGGCCGATCTCACACTGAATATCCCTGATTTAGTAAGGTGCCATGCAATGTAATCTTCCGTCTGCTGGTGATGAATCGGGATTTGTAAAATTCTTTCCGCATCAATATGCCAGAAGTTGTCCCTAATGAGGTCTTCATCCCAAGCACCAGTAATCGGATCGAAAAATTCTTCTACTCTCGTGAGCACTCTATTACCACGAACTGTGATGATTTTCCTTGAAGAACTATTCGGTATCCAGCAATCCTCCCAAATGTTTATTTTGCTTCCATTACCAACTCTCCATATGCAGCCCTTTTTAAACGTTTGAACACCAGCCCATATACTCTGCCACACATATGACGATCCTTTTTTTAACTGGCAATTTAAGATGTCACCCGTGGGGAAATACTTGGACCTCAAAACCTTGGCACAAAGTGAGTCATAGTTTTCAACTAGCCGCCAACACTGTTTGGCAAGCATTGCGAGGTTGAAGCTATTGATGTCACGAAAGCCTAGACCCCCTCTGTCCTTAGGCACACACATCTTCCACCAAGCAAACCAATGCATTTTGCGCTGGTTTTCTCCATCACCCCACCAATAATGCGATATGGCATCAGTGATTCCCTTACAATCTTTTTCCGGAAATTTGAATACACTCATCGCATAAGTCAGTATGGCTTGGGCCACCGCTTTTATCAATGCCTCTTTTCCACCATATGAAAGTGTTCTCTTTTTCCATCCATTAACTAGCTTCTGTATTCTCTCAATCAAGTGTTTAAAACAGTCAACTCGATCAACACCAATCATGGAAGGCAGACCCAGATATTTATCGAAAAGGGATTCTGTCATAATATCAAGTATTTGGCATATCTCCACTTTGGATTCCACATCTGTATTCGGGCTGAAAAAAATTGAGGACTTTGCTTTACTCACCATTTGTCCCGAGGCTGCACAGTAGTTGTCTAGGATCCTCTTCAGCGAGCCAGCATTAGTACTGTCTGCCCTCATGAGAATTAATGAATCATCAGCAAACAAAAGGTGAGATATGAAGGGTGAGTCACGGCATACTTGCACCCCCTTCAAATTTCCTTGTTCCTCTTCACTGGCAATCAGGGCAGAGAGGCCTTCTGCACATAAAAGAAAGAGGTAGGGAGATAGGGGATCTCCCTGTCGTAAGCCCCTTGTAGGAGTAAAAGGTGCTGTCTCATTGGAGTTGAATCTCACTTTATACTCCACTGATGTTACACAGGCCATTATGAGCTCAATCCACCTACTACCAAATCCTAGTTTACCAAGAATAGCCTCCAAAAAGACCCACTCTACACGGTCATATGCTTTGTGCATGTCTAATTTCACGGCACAAGATCCCACCTTGCCTTTCTTCTTCTTTTTCATCGTGTGGAGATATTCATATGCAACTATGACATTATCCGTAATAATACGGCCAGGAACAAATGCACTTTGCGTCTCACTGATAATCTCTGGGAGGAATACCTTCAGTCGAGCCGCCAACATCTTTGAAATGACTTTGTAAACCACGTTACAGAGGCTTATAGGGCGGAATTGGGACACCTTCTCCGGCGTGTCCACTTTCGGGATAAGCACTATGGTGGTCGTATTCCATCCCTCAGGAATAACCTTACTGTTCACGGCTTCGAGTACCTCTTTCACCAGATCCGGGCCTACCAAGTTCCAAAATTTCTTGTAGAAAATTGCGTGCAGCCCATCCGGGCCGGGGGTCTTCAGGTCACCTATACTGAATAACGCTCTTTTAACTTCTTCAGTGTAAGGTGCAAGTAAGGCTTCATTCATATAAGAGGAAACACGCGGTTTAACTTTATTTAATACTTCCCAATTGGGTACAGCAACTTCTGAAGTAAAAAGGCCCTGGAAATATTCCTCTATTAAACTTCTCATGGCCACGTTGTTCTCTCTCCAGTTTCTGTTTTCATCCATCAGGCGACGAATAAAATTCCTCTTCTTTCTTGCAGTAGCAAAATTGTTAAAGAAATTTGTATTTCTATCACCGTACTTGAGCCAATTTGCCCTACTGCATTGTACCCAATAGATCTCCTCCTTCTCCATAGTTTCTTCGATTTCAATCAAGAGAGAGCGTTGCCTATCTGCCGACTCATCAGTGAGTGGCCCCAATCGCAACGAGTCCAGCTCCGCCTTTAAGTCCTTAAGTTGACGTTGCGGAGCCCTCAGAACTTCGCGATCCCATCGATGAAGGTGTTCATGCACCAGGGCAGTGCGATCAGCTAGGGACGCCGAGACGCATGTTCGTTCCCATGCCTCTGTGGCCTGCTGAAGCATCTCTTCCTCCAGCAACCATCTTGCTTCGAACTGCCTCTGTTCCCGCCTAGTATGTTGCTCAGCTCCCGCCGCACCATCTGTGTCAAGTACAATCGGCCTGTGGTCTGATTTGATGTGCGGAGCATTTGTAACAATCGCGCCTGGGAACAGCCCATGGAAGGGACCATTACATACCGCTCTATGTACGCGTTCACGTAGCCGGCGATGCCTCCAAGTGAATTGGTCTCCCTGGAACCCCATATCCTCCAATTGACAGTCAACAAGAGCGTCTCTAAATCTCTGCATCATAGTAATAGGGCGCGGAGCACCACCTTCCTTCTTATGGGAATACAAAATCTCATTAAAGTCTCCCAAGACCACCCATGGGGTTTGTGTTTGTTGGGCTAGGCCACGGAGATAAGTCCAGGAAAGATGTTTATCCTCCCAACGTGGCTCGCCGTAAAACCCCGTCAACCTCCATTGCTCCTCCGGTCCAGTACCCACTGTTGCATCAATAAATTTTTTATTCTTGTCATGAATTTGCATTACCACAGGACAATGCCAAAACAAAATGAGCCCACCACTGGCTCCAACACTCTCCACAACTTCCACTCTATCCATCTTAAGTTTCCTCATGAGTTTCCCTGCCTTAACTGTGTTCAGATGTGTTTCAGACAGGAACAACACATCCGGCCCCCACTGCTTCTGGATATCCAGAAGAGCTCTTTCTGCCGCGGAGCTGGCCATTCCGCGGCAGTTCCAACTTAAGATTTTCATTGCGCACAGCGAGCACCCTCAAGGGGAGTCGCCGATATATCAGTTGATGAACTTGTGCCGCCATCCGGTCTGTGTCTTTTCTGGTCAGCTCCATCCTGGTCTTTCATGTGTACTCGTACACTAATCATCCGTCGCGCCTCCTCATCGTCAGGTGGTTTCTCCTCCTCAAAAACCAGGTCATCAAGACCCTCCACGATGAGATCGAGCACATGCATCATGGCCTCGATCTTGTCCTTCTCCGACGTGCCCGCTAATGATCCCTAACCCCTTGTCGCCATAGCTCTGCATGAACCGATCCAATCTGGCAAAGCCTCCATAGGCTCACCTCGCGAGCTTCCCAAAAGATGTCTACCAAGGCCGGGTAGAGGTGCGACCCTCCTATCAGCCTGAGCAGGCATCAGTCGGAGCAGCTGGGGAGGGAGGTAGACTCAACGACGGCGGCGCCGCCGGAGTAGAGAAACCCTAAACGAGAGGGTAGGAGGCGTACTGCTGGCCGTGTGTCTGGCTTGGAAGGCTTTGGGAGGGAAGAGCAGCATTGCTTAACTAGGAACAAGTAGCAATTAGTGGTTAGGTTAATTAGTCTAATATATGCCAATGATATGCAGGACCCATTGTTAGATTAAGAAAATAAAACTAACATAAACATGTCTAAGTCAATGACAAGTGGACCCTCAGGCTACTTAATCTATTTAACTAGAATAGTTTAGTTGCTTCCTGTGACATGTGGGCCACGCCCTGCCCTTTTCACCAGTCAAGTTGACTTTGTCAATTCGGTTTAAATAAATGCTGAAATTTCAGAAAATTGTATAAAATTTGAAAGTTAATAGAAAAATAAACCGTAACTCGGATTAAAAAGTTTTATACATGAAAGTTGCTCAGAATGACGAGGCGAATCCGAATATGCGGTCCGTTCATCCGCCACACGTCCCTAGCATAGCAAACATGCAATCTTTCCCATTCATTTCGTGTGACCGAAAATGTCGGACTTGGGGAAAACTTTCCCGGATGTTATCCCCCTTCGCCGGTATCGAGTAACACTGTGTTAGAACACCTCTAGCGATGCTTTCGTCATGTCATGCTTTATGTTTGCTTTATATTTACTGTTTCTTCCCCCTCTTCCCTCCGGTAGACCCCGAGAACGATGCTGACCCTGTGATCGACTACGTCGACGATGGCACTTCTTCTTTTTCAGCAGAGCTTCCAGGCAAGCCCCCGCTTTGATCATCCCGATATCGCCCATTCCATTTTCTCATGCTTGCATTAGATTTTGCTACTGTTATTGTTTGCTCCTGTTATGATGCATAGCCTGCTTTTGTAACCTGCTTATTGTTACCTACCTGCTTATCCTAAACTGCTTAGTATAGGCTGGTTAGTCATCCATCAGTGACCCTCACCTTGTCCTTGTTGCCCCTGCTTCATCATCGAAGACCCGATCAACGAGATCGAAGACCAGGCCCCGGCACCGCACATCACTTTCCCCTTAGTTGCTCGACACTACTGGGTTACTATCGAGTGCCGAGGGTGAGACATCTACAACACTTCCGATGTTAACCCTGTAGTGTAGCTATTCGGTCATGGTCATCGAGGGTGATTCCGCCTTAACCACTTCCGATACGACTCTGCCGTGCAACCCCTCAAGTGTGAACCTCGGGGGTGATTCCTCTTACGTTCACCTTGATGATTACATCGAGTGGAATTCACCGGGGGTGATTCCTCGGGTTTTCCCCTTGATGTTTGGACACACGGATACTTGGACTTTACCACTGCTACTTGGAAAGACGGGTCGACCCTAAGGGGTACCCGCGAGTGATGTGGAGACGGGTTGACCTGGAGGGTGCCCGCGAGATAATTACGAGGCGTGGTCGGACATTCCTAGCCCTTGCCGCAAGTCCTCGAGACGGGGCAACAGGGTCACATCTTTCGTGAGTCTCTGCTTGTTACCGCGGGTTCCTAATCCACTATGATTTGTATATTTGATCCGAGGGGCCTCTGGCCTGATAGCACTAACCATCACGTGGGCATAGTATGGGTGTTCTGCGTCGTATGCATCAGCCGAAGCTTAATAGACGCCAGCGACTAAGCGGCGCACGCCGGGTTGGACTGCGTAAGCACCTGCCTTTCTGAAGGAGGTAGCTAGGTATGCTCGCCGGCCGCGTACGCAACGTGCAGGAGTTCCCGGGGCGATGGACCATGACCTCTGGGGGCATAGGTTTAGTCTGGCGTGTTGACCTCTCTATTAAGCCTAGGTCGGGTTGTGGCGTATTATTTGGCCGAGGCCGGGCATGACCCAGGAAAGTGTGTCCGACCAGAGTTAATCGAGCATGGTGGGTAAGTTGGTGCACCCCTGCAGGGAAGAAAACATCTATTGATAGCCTGTCCTACGGTAACGGACACTTGGAGTTGTATCCCGATCGATACAACTAGAGCTGGATACTTGAGGTGAGACGTGGATATTGTTGGAAATATGCCCTAGAGGCAATAATAAAAGGATTATTATTATATTTCTTTGTTCATGATAATTGTCTTTTATTCATGCTATAATTGTATTATCCGGAAATCGTAATACACGTGTGAATACATAGACCACAATACGTCCCTAGTAAGCCTCTAGTTGACTAGCTCGTTGGTCAACAGATAGTCATGGTTTTCTGACTATGGACATTAGATGTCGTTGACAACGGGATCACGTCATTAGGAGAATGACGTGATGGACAAGACCCAATCCTAAGCATAGCACAAGATTGTGTAGTTCGTTTTGCTAGAGCTTTTCCAATGTCAAGTATCTCTTCCTTAGACCATGAGATCGTGTAACTCCCGGATACCGTAGAAGTGCTTCGGGTGTACCAAACGTCACAAGGTAACTAGGTGACTATAAAGGTGCACTACAGGTATCTCCGAAAGTGTCTGTTGGGTTGACACGGATCGAGACTGGGATTTGTCACTCCGGATAACGGAGAGGTATCACTGGGCCCACTCGGTAGTGCATCATCATAATGAGCTCAAAGTGACCAAGTGTCTAGTCACGGGATCATGCATTACGGTACGAGTAAAGTGACTTGCCGGTAACGAGATTGACTAGGTATTGGGATACCGACGATTGAATCTCGGGCAAGTAACATACCGTCTGACAAAGGGAATAGTATATGGGGTTGCTTGAATCCTCGACATCGTGGTTCATCCAATGAGATCATCGATGAGTATGTGGGAGCCAACATGGGTATCCAAATCCCGCTGTTGGTTATTGACCGGAGAGCCGTCTCGATCATGTCTGCATGTCTCCCGCACCCGTAGGGTCTACACACTTAAGGTTCGGTGACGCTAGGGTTGTATGAATATGAGTATGCAGCAAACCGAATGTTGTTCGGAGTCCCGGATGAGATCCCGGACGTCACGAGGAGTTCCGGAATGGTCCGGAGGTAAAGAATTATATATAGGAAGTGCTGTGTCGGCCATCGGGAAAGTTTCGGGGTCACCCGGTATTGTACCGGGTCCACCGGAAGGGTCCCGAGGGTCCACCGGGTGGGGCCACCTATCCCGGAGGGACCCGTGGGCTGAAGTGGGAGGGAACCAGCCCCTAGTGGGCTGGTGCGCCCCCCCTTGCCCCCCCTGCGCATAGGGTTGGAAACCCTAGGTGGGGGGGGGCACCCCACTTGCCTTGGGGGGCACTCCACCCCCCTGGTCGCCACCCCCCCTTGGGAGATTAGATCTCCCAGGGCCGGCGCCCCCCTGGGGACCTATATAAAGGAGGGCAAGGGGGAGGGCAGCCGCACCCTTGTGTCTTGGCCTCCCTCCCCCTGCTACACCTCCTCCTCCTCCTGCAGCAGCTTGGCGAAGCCCTACCGGAGTTCTGCTGCATCCACCACCATGCCGTTGTGCTGCTGGATCATCATCAACCTCTCCTTCCCGCTTGCTGGATCAAGAAGGAGGAGACGTCATCCGCTCCGTACGTGTGTTGAACGCGGAGGTGCTGTCCGTTCGGCACTTGGTCATCGGTGATTTGGATCACGACGAGTACGACTCCATCATCACCGTTCTCTTGAACACTTCTGCACGTGATCTACAAAGTGGTAAGGTAGATGCAATCTCTCTCCCATGACTCGTTGCTTAGATGAACTCATAGATGGGTCTTGGTGAAACCGTAGGAAAAGTTTTAATTTTCTGCAACGTTCCCCAACAGTGGCATCATGAGCTAGGTCTATGCGTAGTTCTCTATTGCACGAGTAGAACACAATTTTGTTGTGGGCGTAGATCTTGTCAAATTGCTTGCCGCTACTAGCCTTTTCTTGCTTCGGTGGTATTGTGGGATGAAGCGGCCCGGACCGACCTTACACGTACGCTTACGTGAGACAGGTTCCACCGACTGACATGCACTAGTTGCATAAGGTGGCTAGCGGGTGTCTGTCTCTCCTACTTTAGTTGGAGCGGATTAGATGAAAAGGGTCCTTATGAAGGGTAAATAGAAGTTGACAAAATCATGTTGTGGTTATTCGTAGGTAAGAAAACGTTCTTGCTAGAACCCAATTGCAGCCACGTAAAAGATGCAACAACAATTAGAGGACGTCTAACTTGTTTTTGCAGCAATTGTCATGTGATGTGATGTGGCCAGAAGTTGTGATGAATGATGAATGATATATTGTGATGTATGAGATCATGTTCTTGTAATAGGAATCACGACTTGCATGTCGATGAGTATGAAAACCGGCAGGAGCCATAGGAGTTGTCTTTATTTTTGTATGACCTGCGTGTCATTGAAGAACGCCATGTAAATTACTTTACTTTATTGCTAAACGCATTAGCCATAGAAGTAGAAGTAGTCGTTGGCATGACAACTTCATGAAGACACGATGATGGAGATCATGATGATGGAGATCATGGTGTCATGCCGGTGACGAAGATGATCATGGAGCCCCGAAGATGGAGATCGAAGGAGCTATATGATATTGGCCATATCATGTCACTACTTTATATAATTGCATGTGATGTTTATTATGTTTATGCATCTTGTTTACTTAGAACGACGGTAGTAAATAAGATGATCCCTTATAACAATTTCAAGAAAGTGTTCCCCTAACTGTGCGCCGTTGCTAAAGTTCGTCGTTTCGAAGCACCACGTGATGATCGGGTGAGATAGATCCTTACGTTCACATACGACGGGTGTAAGATAGTTTTACACATGCATAAACACTGAGGGTTAACTTGACGAGCCTAGCATGTACAGACATGGCCTCGGAACACAAGAGACCGAAAGGTCGAACATGAGTCGTATGGAAGATACGATCAGCATGGAGATGTTCACCGATGATGACTAGTCCATCTCATGTGATGATCGGACACAGCCTAGTCGACTCGGATCGTGTAACACTTAGATGACTAGAGGGATGTCTAATCTGAGTGGGAGTTCATTAAATAATTTGATTAGATGAACTTAATTATCATGAACTTAGTCTAAAACCTTTGCAAAATATGTCTTGTAGATCAAATGGCCAACGCTCATGTCAACATGAACTTCAACGCGTTCCTAGAGAAAACCAAGCTGAAAGATGATGGCAGCAACTATTCGGACTGGGTCCGGAACCTGAGGATCATCCTCATAGCAGCCAAGAAAGATTATGTCCTAGAAGCACCGCTAGGTGAAGCACCCATCCCAGAGAACCAAGACGTTATGAACGCTTGGCAATCACGTGCTGATGATTACTCCCTCGTTCAGTGTGGCATGCTTTACAGCTTAGAACCGGGGCTCCAAAAGCGTTTTGAGCGACACGGAGCATATGAGATGTTTGAGGAGCTGAAAATGGTTTTTCAAGCTCATGCCCGGGTCGAGAGATATGAAGTCTCCGACAAGTTCTATAGTTGTAAGATTGAGGAAAACAGTTCTGTCAGTGAGCACATACTCAAAATGTCTGGGTTGCACAACCGCCTGTCCCAGCTGGAGATCAACCTCCCGGACGAGGCGGTCATTGACAGAATCCTTCAGTCGCTCCCACCAAGCTACAAGAGCTTTGTGCTGAACTACAATATGCAGGGGATGGTGAAGACCATTCCTAAAGTATTTTCAATGCTGAAGTCAGCAGAGGTTGAAATCAAGAAAGAACATCAAGTGTTGATGGTCAATAAGAACACTAAGTTCAAGAAGGGCAAGGGTAAGAAGAACTTCAAGAAGGATGGCAAAGATGTTGCCGCGTCCGATAAGCCAGTTGCCGGGAAGAAGTCAAAGAATGGACCCAAGCATGAGACTGAGTGCTTTTATTGCAAAGGGAAGGGTCACTGGAAGCGGAACTGCCCCAAATACTTAGCGGACAAGAAGGCCGGCAACACTAAAGGTATATGTGATATACATGTAATTGATGTGTACCTTACCAGTACTCGTAGTAACTCCTGGGTATTTGATACCGGTGTCGTTGCTCATATTTGTAACTCACAGCAGGAGCTGCGGAATAAGCGGAGACTGGCAAAGGACGAGGTGACGATGCGCGTCGGGAATGGTTCCAAAGTCGATGTGATCGCCGTTGGCACGCTACCTCTACATTTACCTACGGGATTAGTTTTAAACCTCAATAATTGTTATTTAGTGCCAAGTTTGAGCATGAACATTGTATCTGGATCTCGTTTGATGCGAGATAGCTACTCATTTAAATCCGAGAATAATGGTTATTCTATTTATATGAGAGATATGTTTTATGGTCATGCCCCGATGGTCAATGGTTTATTCTTAATGAATCTCGAACGTAATGTTACACATATTCATAGTGTGAACACCAAAAGATGTAAAGTTGATAACGATAGTCCCACATACTTGTGGCACTGTCGCCTTGGTCACATTGGTGTCAAGCGCATGAAGAAGCTCCATGCTGATGGACTTTTCGAGTCTCTCAATTATGAATCATTTAACACATGCGAACCATGCCTCATGGGCAAAATGACCAAGACTCCGTTCTCCGGAACAATGGAGCGAGCAACCAACTTATTGGAAATCATACATACTGATGTGTGTGGTCCAATGAGCGTTGAGGCTCGCGGAGGATATCGTTATGTTATCACTCTCACTGATGACTTGAGTAGATATGGGTATGTCTACTTGATGAAACACAAGTCTGAGACCTTTGAAAAGTTCAAGGAATTTCAGAATGAAGTAGAGAATCAACGTGACCGAAAGATAAAATTCTTACGATCGGATCGTGGAGGAGAATATTTAAGTCACGAATTTGGTACACACTTAAGAAAATGTGGAATCGTTTCACAACTCACGCCGCCTGGAACACCTCAGCGTAACGGTGTGTCCGAACATCGTAATCGCACTCTATTGGATATGGTGCGATCTATGATGTCTCTTACCGATTTACCGCTATCATTTTGGGGATACGCTCTAGAGACAACTACATTCACTTTAAATAGGGCACCGTCTAAATCCATTGAGACGACACCGTATGAATTATGGTTTGGGAAGAAACCTAAGCTGTCGTTTCTAAAAGTTTGGGGATGCGATGCTTATGTCAAGAAACTTCAACCTGAAAAGCTCGAACCCAAGTCCGAAAAATGCGTCTTCATAGGATACCCTAAGGAAACCATTGGGTATACCTTCTACCTTAGATCCGAAGGCAAGATCTTTGTTGCCAAGAGCGGATCCTTTTTGAAAAAAGAGTTTCTCTCGAAAGGAGTAAGTGGGAGGAAAGTAGAACTTGATGAAGTACTACCTCTTGAACCGGAAAGTAGTGCAGCTCAGGAAAATGTTCCTGTGGTGCCTACACCAACTGGAGAGGAAATTAATGATGATGATCAAGGTACTTCGGATCAAGTTGCTACTGAACTTCGTCGGTCCACGAGGACACGTTCCACACCAGAGTGGTATGGCAACCCTGTCCTAGAAATCATGTTGTTAGACAACTGTGAACCTTCGAACTATGAAGAAGCGATGGCGGGCCCAGATTCCAACAAATGGCTTGAAGGCATGCAATCCGAGATAGAATCCATGTATGAAAACAAAGTATGCACTTTGACAGACTTGCCCGATGATCGGCGAGCGATAGAAAACAAATGGATCTTTAAAAAGAAGACAAACGCGGATGGTAATGTCACCATCTATAAAGCTCGACTTGTCGCTAAGGGTTATCGGCAAGTTCAAGGGATTGACTACGATGAGACTTTCTCTCCCGTGGCGAAGCTTAAGTCCGTCCGAATCATGTTAGCAATTGCCGCATACTATGATTATGAGATATGGCAGATGGACGTCAAAACGGCATTCCTTAACGGTTATCTTAAGGAAGAGCCGTATATGATGCAGCCAGAAGGTTTTGTCGATCCTAAGAATGCTAACAAAGTATGCAAGCTCCAGCGATCCATTTATGGGCTGGTGCAAGCATCTCGGAGTTGGAACATTCGCTTTGATGAGATGATCAAAGCGTTTGGGTTTATGCAGACTTATGGAGAAGCCTGCGTTTACTAGAAAGTGAGTGGGAGCTCTATAGCATTTCTCATATTATATGTAGATGACATACTTTTGATGGGAAATGATATAGAATTCTTGCACAACATTAAGGCCTACTTGAATAAGTGTTTTTCAATGAAGGACCTTGGAGAAGCTGCTTACATATTAGGCATCAAGATCTATAGGGATAGATCGAGACGCCTCATAGGTCTTTCACAAAGCACATACCTTGATAAGATTTTGAAGAAGTTCAAAATGGATCAGTCCAAGAAAGGGTTCTTGCCTGTATTACAGGGTGTGAGATTGAGCTCGGCTCAATGCCCGACCACGGCAAAAGATAAAGAAGAGATGAGTGTCATCCCCTATGCCTCAGCCATAGGATCTATTATGTATGCCATGTTGTGTACCAGACCTGATGTAAACCTTGCGTAAGTTTGGTAGGAAGGTACCAAAGTAATCCCGGCAAGGAACACTGGGCAGTGGTCAAGAATATCCTAAAGTACCTGAAAAGGACAAAGGACATGTTTCTCGTTTATGGAGGTGACGAAGAGCTCGTCGTAAAGGGTTACATCGACGCTAGCTTCGACACAGATCTGGATAACTCTAAGTCACAAACCGGATACGTGTATATGTTGAATGGTGGGGCAGTAAGCTGGTGCAGCTGCAAGCAGAGCGTCGTGGCAGGATCTACATGTGAAGTGGAGTACATGGCAGCCTCAGAGGCAGCACATGAAGCAATCTGGGTGAAGGAGTTCATCACCGACCTAGGAGTCATACCCAATGCGTCGGGGCCGATCAAACTCTTCTGTGACAACACTGGAGCTATTGCCCTTGCCAAGGAGCCCAGGTTTCACAAGAAGACCAGGCACATCAAGCGTCATTTCAACTCCATCCGTGAAAATGTTCAAGATGGAGACATAGATATTTGCAAAGTACATACGGATCTGAATGTCGCAGATCCGTTGACTAAACCTCTTTCGCGAGCAAAACATGATCAACACCAGAACTCTATGGGTGTTCGATTCATCACAATGTAACTAGATTATTCACTCTAGTGCAAGTGGGAGACTGTTGGAAATATGCCCTAGAGGCAATAATAAAAGGATTATTATTATATTTCTTTGTTCATGATAATTGTCTTTTATTCATGCTATAATTGTATTATCCGGAAATCATAATACACGTGTGAATACATAGACCACAATACGTCCCTAGTAAGCCTCTAGTAGACTAGCTCGTTGGTCAACAGATAGTCATGGTTTCCTGACTATGGACATTAGATGTCGTTGACAACGGGATCACGTCATTAGGAGAATGACGTGATGGACAAGACCCAATCCTAAGCATAGCACAAGATCGTGTAGTTCGTTTTGCTAGAGCTTTTCCAATGTCAAGTATCTCTTCCTTAGACCATGAGATCGTGTAACTCCCGGATACCGTAGAAGTGCTTTGGGTGTACCAAACGTCACAACGTAACTGGGTGACTATAAAGGTGCACTACAGGTATCTCCGAAAGTGTCTGTTGGGTTGACACGGATCGAGACTGGGATTTGTCACTCCGGATAACAGAGAGGTATCACTGGGCCCACTCGGTAGTGCATCATCATAATGAGCTCAAAGTGACCAAGTGTCTGGTCACGGGATCATGCATTATGGTACGAGTAAAGTGACTTGCCGGTAACGAGATTGAACGAGGTATTGGGATACCGACGATCGAATCTCGGGCAAGTAACATACCGTCTGACAAAGGGAATAGTATACGGGGTTGCTTGAATCCTCGACGTTGTGGTTCATCCGATGAGATCATCGAGGAGTATGTGGGAGCCAACATGGGTATCCATATCCCGCTGTTGGTTATTGACCGGAGAGCCGTCTCGGTCATGTCTGCATGTCTCCCGAACCTGTAGGGTCTACACACTTAAGGTTCGGTGACACTAGGGTTGTATGAATATGAGTATGCAGCAAACCGAATGTTGTTCGGAGTCCCGGATGAGATCCCGGACGTCACGAGGAGTTCCGGAATGGTCCAGAGGTAAAGAATTATATATAGGAAGTGCTGTTTCGGCCATTGGGAAAGTTTTGGGGTCACCCGGTATTGTACTGGGACCACCGGAAGGGTTCCGGGGGTCCACCGGGTGGGGCCACCTATCCCGGAGGGCCCCGTGGGCTGAAGTGGGAGGGAACCAGCCCCTAGTGGGCTGGTGCACCCCCTTGGCCCCCCTGCGCCTAGGGTTGGAAACCCTACGTGGGGGGCGTCCACTTGCCTTGGGGGGCACTCCACCCCCCTGGCCGCCGCCCCCCCTTGGGAGATTAGATCTCATAGGGCCGGCGCCCCCCCTGGGGGCCTATATAAAGGAGGGCAAGGGGGAGGGCAGCCGCACCCTTGTGTCTTGGCGCCTCCCTCCCCCTGCTACACCTCGTCCTCCTCCCGCAACAGCTTGGCGAAGCCCTGCCGGAGTTCTGCTACATCCACAACCGCGCCGTTGTGCTGCTGGATCATCATCAACCTCTCCTTCCCCCTTGCTGGATCAATAAGGAGGAGACGTCATTCGCTCCGTACGTGTGTTGAACGCGGAGGTGCTGTCCGTTCGGCACTTGGTCATCGGTGATTTGGATCACGGTGAGTACGACTCCATCATCACCGTTCTCTTGAACGCTTCCGCACGCGATCTACAAAGTGGTATGTAGATGCAATCTCTCTCCCATGACTCGTTGCTTAGATGAACTCATAGATGGGTCTTGGTGAAACCGTAGGAAAATTTTTAATTTTCTGCAATGTTCCCCAACAGATATGAGAAATGGATAGTATGGCTCTGGGATTGCTTTCTTGCAGGGAGTCGAGAAAGGATCTCTGTCCAAGGTTGATAACACTACTACTACTTTACTTTATTCTACTCTACTCCCTCCTGTTTGCTGCAAGATGGTGGTTTCTAGAAGATGCTAGTCTTCGATAGGACTAGGCCTTCTCTCTATTCTGACATTTCTGCAGCCCAGTCCACATATACAGCCTTCCCTTGATAAATGTTGCATAAGTAGAGTAGATCCTTGCTTGCGAGTACTTTGGATGATACTCACGGTTGCTTTGCTACCCCTTTCCCCCCTTCTTTCTTCTTTCTGGTTGATGCAACCAGATGGTGGAGCCCAGGATCCAGACGACCCCACCGACGACTACTACTACCCCGAGGGTGCCTACTACTACGTGGAGACCGCCGACGACCAGGAGTAGTTAGGAGGCTCCCAGGCAGGAGGCCTTGACTTTTCGATCAATGTTGCTTTTGTACTAGCCTTCTTAAGGCAAACTTGTTTAACTCATGTCTGTACTCAGATAATGTTGCTTCCGCTGACTCTTGTGTATTCGAGCTTATGTATTCGAGCCCTCGAGGCCCCTGGCTTGTAATATAAAGCTTGCATTATTTTAATTTGTGTCTATAGTTGTGTTGTGATATCTTCCCGTGAGTCCTTGATCTTGATCGTACACATTTGCGTGTATGAATAGTGTACGATTGAATCGAGGGCGTCACAAGTTGGTATCAGAGCCGAATGCCTGTAGGTAGCCCCCTTCCAACTCCTTGGCCGAAGTCGAGTCTAGTCATTGATAAACTTTTACTAACATGGCTGTGTGGCTTACAGGCCCACGTCGCCATTGGGTGGTATTAGGATCTTTTACTCCTCGTCTATACTCTGGGACTCTGTTCTCTCTTCTATTCGGGTTAAATGAATTTACTAACTACATTAGGTTCTCGTAACGACTTTCCCCGGAGAGCCCCTTCATTCCGGATGGTTGTCTGCTTCACCAGAAGACTTCGAAGATACTCTTTGATCTACTCCTGAGAACTTGTGTTCATTTCTTTTGCAATCCCTTAACACTGTTGAATCCTTATGGATAACTGCATACCCTCGCCATTCATACTTCCATCCCTAGTTGTCCTTGTTATTACAAGATACCCAAAAGTATTCTCCGACTTTCGAGAATCCCTTTTCCGACTGCCTTATAGCTCTTTTCCGCCTGAATAACCCTACGAATAATTCCTCACACTTATCAGGGATTCGTTCATCCCTAGTTGATCTTATGTCTCACAAAATTCTTCGAATGCAATTCGATCTCCCGAAGATCCTCTGCAGCCTAGTGCTCCCAAAAGTCTTGTCTGCCCGCATTATGGTTAAATCCATATATCCGGAAATATTCATTAGCATCCTTTGTCATTGTCATCTTGAGCTTATTGATTCATTATGTTGCGATTGCTCGCAATCATCAGTCGAACCTTGAAATTTGACCTTCCTGCTCATACATCATTCTGGACATGAGTTGGGTCTCGCCCAATCATGTTGTAATTGATTGTCCACCTAGTTCCCTTGAACTTGAACGTTAAATTATTCAGCTGTTTCTATAATCTGATGCCTTTGCATTCTTTCCTTCTTTTGTTTGAGTACTGATACTCACATCAGATCCATTGAGGATCCCTGAATCCTTTGATGGATTATTATCCGGCAATGTCCTTCATATTCAAAATCTCGTGCGCTCCTCCCCTGATACATATTGCCTTCGGTAAATTGTATCCTTTCCTTTTGTCAACCATGCTTTACTTTCGAGCTTGTGTTAATTACTCCTGAAGCTTGTGGTATATGTTCCTAAGATGCCCTGATGGGTTGAACCTATGCCTTCCCTAAACCTTATGGACTCGAAAGTTTTCATGAGTCATACTCTTCTAGTGTTATGACAATTAAATTTTCAACACTACAACTTCTTTGAAAGCGAGAGGTGAATGGAAGGTTATGCATTGAAGAAGTGGGAGTCGACCTTGAACTTTGTGTTCATGCCCACGGACCTGATGTAGAACTTATCTTGGAAGCTTCTTGTAATAATAACTTTTTTCCTTGATATAATATCATCTGGTATCGGTGAATTGATCCTTTGCAACCGTGGATCCGACCATGATTGTTCTTCTTTGGTCCCATTTCTTGGACAAGTTAAACCACTTGTCTTCTGCAGGTCAATAAACCTGCCCAACCTCTATTATGATCTACCTTCGAGTATTACCCCTGGTATCTCGAGGATATCATGCCATTGCACTACATCTTATGAACTTTTGATGGAGTACTACCTTACCCTGTCTTTGTCACTTCATGGGTTCTGGGTTGTTTGTCAACCGAGAACACCGATAAGCGAATCAATTCCGCACTCCGATTCAATAACTCTAAGTAATTTTCGTTGCTTACGAGTTTAATAATCCTTCAAGTCATTCCTAGCCTGATTGGCTATATCATTATCGTGCTAAATTTTAACTGTGCTACCTGGTCCTTCTTCCCGGAGCACAAGTTTTGACGATAAGCTAAGCCTACGTCGATCTTGCTCGTGATATCATTTCACCTTGAACAACAAGCTTGATTTCAAGTTTGTGTCGTACCCGTGGTTCCAGTAACCTTTTGCTTCATCATTCCTTTGACTTGATGTCATCGCAGATCGATTACATCTTCATGAAATCTCTCGACAAATGTGTCGTGATCATCATCAACATTCTGATGCTCCTCAGGATATCAATCGAATTCATGATGAGAAATACCATCCGTGCCCCTCGATGATTAGGGTTATCATCGACAACATTCTTGCCTTCCCCCTAACACAATTTTGTTCATATCATTTTGGCATTACATCCTTTTGACATGTCGATGGATTGCTGCTGAACCCATCGGCCACATCCTCATCTTTCAATGATGAAATTGTACGAACTACTCTAGCAGTTCCCGCGGGATCCTTTGTGAATTCAAAAGTCTGACTTTTACCTGATGACCATGTCAATGGTATCCCGAAGCATGTCTGTGGTACTCCGATCGTCAACAAGAACATTGAAAGAGCAATGCTAGATGTTTCTTGATCAATTATCCAAACACCATGGTATGGGTAACATCACGAGTTTCCTCGCCCCCCTCACTGGATGGTTATCTACTTGTAGTCCCGTCATGATTATTCCCGCTCTGCTTGCTTTGGGAAGGAGATACACCTAATACTCGTGTATACCCATTTTCCTTTCCATTGTTCTGTTTAAATCCGATAATCACTTTTCCTTTCATTTGTTTTGTTTAACCTTTCTGGTAATCTGACATACCTGAGCAGTGATAATTCCCTGCTTAAGTAAGCACCTCGATGTACAACTCTATCAGTAAGACCCTGTTACTATTGTTGATGACATTTTGGTAACCACCGATGGACGAGAACTTTGCCTATTGGTCTGCCTCGTCTTACGAGTAGGAAAATGGTTCTCTTTGTTCCACGTCCTTGGACCAAACTTTGTAGCCAACATAACTAACAGGCTATCCTCTGACCCACCTTGCTATCATATCCGTGTAACATGTCACCGCTCTTTCTACTTTTAACCCACATGGTGGGCCCATAACCCACAGTTCCACAGGATCGTAGCCTGACTCTCCTGTACAACCTTGATGACGAAGTATCTTATGCTCTTGGCTTTGTGTGTTATCACGAGCCTCCCTCCGAGAGATGATCTATTCCCGATGCTCTGAACCCCCTTTCACCCTCTGTTTCAGGCAACGAACGATTGCCTACCCGGTTGAAGCTTCTTATTACACCTTCTTACCTTGCTCTCGATGACTTTCTTAAATTTCAACTCGAGAGATGCCTCTATGCCACGTTCACCGATATAACCCCAAGGTACCTATCTTGTGTTGAGCTCCGTCCTTCCCGAGTCTTCCCTCTTACTCCACCCCTTAAATCTCGGGACAAGATTTCTTGTAGTGGAGGAGAATTGTGACGCCCGGATAATCAAGCTACAGTAATCCTCTGCTATGATGCCACAACACCACGATTACTATTGTTAAACTCGTATTGGTTCGAAACCGGTTCAAATTCAAAATTTAAAAATTAAATCAAACAAATAAAGTTTTCGTATGTCAAAACAAAAATGTTCATTTTGATTGCAAATATTCACTAGCTAATTATCATGTGGCAACCAACATCATTTGGCTCTCCCTTTAATCCCTAGGAAAATATAAAGTGTCCCAACGGCATATTAATTGGCTTATTCAATTTCCAAAAATGCTTGAACAATTCCATTGTCTCTAAAACTTTTTATGCGACACCACAATGTTGTTCTAAAATTGTGTGCCAAATTTCAAGTTGACTAAATTCATTTTTATCACTCAAATAAATACAAACAGTGGCTAACTGAATTAAATAAAGGGGGAAATAGAAAATGGATGACCACAGTACTTTTGGCCCAGCCCACACTCCCACTTACCCCCTTCCTCTCGCTACAGTACAGGAGGCAGGGCGTGGTGGCCATCCACCACCTCCCCGGCGACCTACAAGTACCCCCCCCCCTTGGTCGAACCCTAAACTCTCCTCCCTCCCCCTCGCACCGTAGCTCTTACCCTCATAGACACCCGAGCCCTCGGCGCCATGGTCTCCGACGTCCACGTGCCTACCTAGCTCCCCGCGCCCAGCCACCTCGTCCGTGAGCTTCGTCGATGTCCACTCCTTCGACTACATCCACCAATTGGAACTGGGAGCCCCTGCATCGACGGGATCGACGCCTTCTTCTTCCTCGGGCACCACCGCCTCCGCCGTCGATCCGCCGCCTCTGCTGCTCCTAAGCCATCGCCGAGCCACCCTTGTGCTCCCCGGTGAGCACCACATCGATTCCCCCTGTTTCCCCTTTGATTCCATCGCCGTAGATGTTATGCGCCGCCTCCGCCCGAGCTCGTGCTCACCGCAGCGAACCCGCACCTCGGGCTCCCCTGCCTCGTGCACTGACCGCTCCAGGCTGCGCGCCCCCGCGCACCAGCGCCCGCCTGGGCCGCGCCCTGCTCGGCCGCTGTTGCCTTATGCTGCTTGCTGCTGCCTCTGTGTGCTACCGCTGCTTGCTATTGCTGCTACTGCTCACGGCTGCTCTTGCCACGTTGCTGTTCTGCTGCCTTGCCGCTGCTATGCCACCGCTGCCGTGTTGCTTGCTGCTGCTGCTGCTGCTTAGCTCCTGCCACTGCTCGTGCTTCTGTTGCCGTCGCTACTACAGCCGGCCATGGCTGAGCGCCTGTGTGTGTTGAGTGTGTGCGTGATGTGTGTGTACGTGAGAAGAGCAGCCTTGGTTAACTAGGAACAAGTAGCAATTAGTGGTTAGGTTAATTAGTCTAATATATGCTAATGATATGCAGGACCCATTGTTAGATTAAGAAAATAAAACAAACATAAAAATGTGTAAGTCAATGACAAGTGGACCCTCAGGCTACTTAATCTATTTAACTAGAATAGTTTAGTTGCTTCCTGTAACATGTGGCCATGCCCTGCCCTTTTGACCAGTCGAGTTGAATTGGTCAATTCGGTTTAAATAAATGCTGAAATTTCAGAAAATTGTATAAAGTATGAAAATTAATAGAAAATAAATCGTAACTCGGATTAAAAAGTTTTATACATGAAAGTTGCTCAGAATGACGAGATGAATCCGAATACATGGTCCGTTCGTCCGCCACACGTCCCTATCATAGAAAACATGCAACCTTTCCCCTTTGTTTCGTGTGACCGAAAATGCCGGACTTCGGGAAAACTTTCCCGGATGTTATCCCCCTTCGACGGTATCTAGTAACACTGTGTTAGAACACCTCTAACGATGCTTTCGTCATGTCATTCTTTATGTTTGCTTTATATTTACTGTTTCTTCCCCCTCTTCCCTCCGGTAGACCCCGAGAACGATGTTGCCCATGTGATCGACTATGTCGACGATGACACTTCTTCTTTTTCAGAAGAGCTTCCAGGAAAGCCCCCCCTTTGATCATCCCGATCTCGCCCATTCCATTTTCCCATGCTTGCATTAGATTTTGCTACTCTTATTGTTTGCTCCTATTCTGATGCATAGCCTGCTTTTGTAACCTGCTTATTGTTACCTACCTGCTTATCCTAAACTGCTTAGTATAGGTTGGTTAGTGATCCATCAGTGACCCTCACCTTGTCCTTGTTGCCCTTGCTTCGTCATCGAAGACCCGATCAACGGGATCGAAGACCAGGCCCCGGCACCGCACATCACTTTCCCCTTAGTTGCTCGACACTACTGGGTTACTATCGAGTGCCGAGGGTGAGACCTCTACAACACTTCTGATGTTAACCCTGTAGTGTAGCTATTCGGTCATGGTCATCGAGGGTGATTCCGCCTTAACCACTTCCGATACGACTCTGTCGTGCAACCCCTCAAGTGTGAACCTCGGGGGTGATTCCTCTTACGTTCACCTTGATGATTACATCGAGTGGAATTCACTGGGGGTGATTCCTCGGGTTTTCCCCTTGATGTTTGGACACACGGATACTTGGACTTTACCACTGCTACTTGGAAAGGCGGGTCGACCCTGAGGGGTACCCGCGAGTGATGTGGACACGGGTTGACCTGGAGGGTGCCCGCGAGATAATTACGAGGCGTGGCCGGGCATTCCTAGCCCTTGCCGCAAGTCCTCGAGACGGGGCAACGGGGTCACATCTTTTGTGAGTCTCTCCTTGTTACCGCGCGTTCCTAATCCACTATGATTTGGATATTTGATCCGAGGGGCCTCTGGCCTGATAGCACTAACCATCACGTGGGCATAGTATGGGCGTTCTGCGTCGTATGCATCAGCCGAAGCTTAATAGACGTCAGCGACTGAGCGGTGTGCGCCGGGTTGGACTGCGTAAGCACCTACCTTTTCGAAGGAGGTAGTTAGGTCTGCTCACCGGCCGCGTACGCAACGTGCAGGAGTTCCCGGGGCGATGGCCCATGACCCCTGGGGGCATAGGTTTAGTCCGGCGTGTTGACCTCTCTATTAAGCCTAGGTCGGGTTGCGGCGTATTGTTTGGCCGAGGTCGGGCATGACCCAGGAAAGTGTGTCCGGCCAGAGTTAATCTAGCGTGGTGGGTAAGGTGGTGCACCCCTACAGGGAAGAAAACATCTACCGATAGCCTGGCCTACGGTAACAGACACTTGGAGTTGTATCCCGATCGATACAACTAGAACTGGATACTTGAGGTGAGACATGGATATGAGAAATGGATAGTATGGCTCTGGGATTGCTTTCTTGCAGGGAGTCGAGAAAGGATCTCTGTCCGAGGTTGATAACACTACTACTACTTTACTTTATTCTACTCTACTCCCTCCTGTTTGCTGCAAGATGGTGGTTTCTAGAAGATGCTAGTCTTCGATAGAACTAGGCCTTCTCTCTATTCTGGCATTTCTGCAGCCCAGTCCACATATACAACCTTCCCTTGATAAATGTTGCATAAGTAGAGTAGATCCTTGCTTGCGAGTACTTTGGATGAGTACTCACGGTTGCTTTGCTACCCCTTTTCCCCCTTCTTTCTTCTTTCTGGTTGATGCAACCAGATGGTGGAGCCCAGGATCCAGACTACCCCACCGACGACTACTACTACCCCGAGGGTGCCTACTACTACGTGGAGACCGCCAATGACCAGGAGTAGTTAGGAGGCTCCCAGGCAGGAGGCCTTGCCTTTTCGATCAATATTGCTTTTGTGCTAGCCTTCTTAAGGCAAAATTGTTTAACTCATGTCTGTACTCAGATAATGTTGCTTCGGCTGACTCTTGTGTATTCGAGCTTATGTATTCGAGCCCTCGAGGCCCCTGGCTTGTAATATAAAGCTTGTATTATTTTAATTTGTGTCTAGAGTTGTGTTGTGATATCCTCCCGTGAGTCCTTGATCTTGATCATACACATTTGCGTGTATGATTATTGTATGATTGAATCGAGGGCGTCACACATGACCACGTTCATGAGACCGGTTCCACCGACAGACATGCAACTTGTTTTGCATAAAGGTGGCTAGCGGGTGTTTGTTTCTCCTACTTTAGTTGAATTGAATTTTACTGCGGCCGGTCCTTGTTGAAGGTTAAAACAACAAACTTGATAAACCACCATTGTGGTTTTTGTGGCGTAGGTAAGAACGGTTCTTGCTAGAAGCCCGTTGCAGCCACATAAAACTTGAAACAACAAAGTAGAGGACGTTTAACTTGTTTTTGTAGGGTATGTCGTGATGTGATTGATGGGGAATGTAGCAGAAATTCAAAATTTTCCTACGAGTCACCAAGATCTATCTATGGAGAGACTAGCAACGAGAGAGAGGAGAGTGAATCAACATACCCTTGTAGATTGCTAAGCGGAAGTGTTCAAGAGAACGGGGTTGAAGGAGTCGTACTCGTCGTGATCCAAATCACCGGAGATCCTAGTGCCGAACGGACGGCACCTCCGCGTTCAACACACGTGCAGCCTGATGACGTCTCCCATGCCTTGATCCAGCAAGGAGAGAGGGAGAGGTTGAGGAAGACTCCATCCAGTAGCAGCACAACGGCGTGGTGGTGATGGAGGAGCGTGGTAATCCAGCAGAGCTTCGCCAAGCACCGCGAGAGACGAGGAGAAAGAGAGGTAGGGCTGCGCCAGGGAGAGGTGGAAACTCTTGTGTTAGCAGCCCCAAAACCTCAAGTATATATAGGGGAGAGGAAGGGGGCTGCGCTGCCCTTAGGGTTCCCACCCCAAGGGGTGCGGCTGCCCCCAAAACCCATCTAGGGTGGCGGCCAAGGGGGGGAGAGGGGGAAACTTGCCCCCCAAGTAAGGTGGGGCGCCCCCTCCCCAAACCCTAGGCGCCTTGGGCCCTTGTGGGGGGGGGGCACCAGCCCACCTGGGGCTGGTCCCCTCCCACACTTGGCCCATGCAGCCCTCCGGGGCCGGTGGCCCCACCTGGTGGACCCCCAGGACCCTCCCGGTGGTCCTGGTACGTTACCGATAGCGCCCGAAACTTTTTCGGTGACCAAAACAGGACTTTCCATATATAAATATTTACCTCCGGACCATTCCGGAACTCCTCGTGACATCTGGGATCTCATCCGGGACTCCGAACAACATTCGGTAACAAACTTCCTTTATAACCCTAGCGTCATCGAACCTTAAGTGTGTAGACCCTACGGGTTCGGGAATCATGCAGACATGACCGAGACGTTCTCTGGTCAATAACCAGCAGCGGGATCTGGATACCCATGTTGGCTCCCACATGTTCCACGATGATCTCATCGGATGAACCACGATGTCAAGGACTCAATCGATCCCGTATACAATTCCCTTTGTCTAGCGATATTGTACTTGCCCGAGATTCGATCGTCGGTATGCCGATACCTTGTTCAATCTCGCTACCGGCAAGTCTCTTTACTTGTTCCGTAACACATCATCCCGTGATCAACCCCTTGGTCACATTGTGAACATTATTATGATGTCCTACCGAGTGGGCCCAGAGATACCTCTCCGTTACATGGAGTGACAAATCCCAGTCTCGATTCGTGCCAACCCAATAGACACTTTCGGAGATACCCGTAGTGCACCTTTATAGCCACCCAGTTACGTTGTGACGTTTGGTACACCCAGAGCATTCCTACGGTATCCGGGAGTTGCACAATCTCATGGTCTAAGGAAATGATACTTGACATTTAGAAAAACTTTAGCATACGAACTACACGATCTTTGTGCTAGGCTTAGGATTGGGTCTTGTCCATCACATCATTCTCCTAATGATGTGATCCCGTTATCAACGACATCCAATGTCCATGGTGAGGAAACCGTAACCATCTATTGATCAACGAGCTAGTCAACTAGAGGCTTACTAGGGACATGGTGTTGTCTATGTACCCACACATGTATCTGAGTTTCCTATCAATACAATTATAGCATGGATAATAAAAGATTATCATGAACAAGGAAATATAATAATAATAACTAATTTATTATTGCCTCTAGGGCATATTTCCAACAGTCTCCCACTTGCACTAGAGTCAATAATCTAGTTCACATCGCCATGTGATTAACACTGATAGGTCACATCACCATTTGACCAACATCCAAAGAGTTTACTAGTGTCACTAAACTAGTTCACATCACCATGTGATTAAGACTCAATGAGTTCTGGGGTTTGATCATGTTTTGCTTGTGAGGGAGGTTTTAGTCAACGGGTCTGCAACATTCAAATCCGTATGTATTTCGCAAATCTCTAGGTCACATTGTAAATGCTGCTTCCATGCTCCACTTGGAGCTATTCCAAATGGTTGCTCCACTATACGTATCCGGTTTGCTACTCAGAGTCATTCGGATAGGTGTTAAAGCTTGCATCGACGTAACCCTTTACGCCGAACTCTTTATCACCTCCATAATCGAGAAACATGTCCTTATTTACTCCAAGGACAATTTTGACCGCTGTCCAATGATCCATTCCTATATCATTCTTGTACCCCTTGACTGGCTCATGGCAAGGCACACTTTCGGTGCGGTACACAGCATAGCATACTATAGAGCCTACGTCTGAAGCATAGGGAACGACCTTCGTCCTTTCTCTCTCTTCTGCCGTGGACAAGCTTTAACTCTTAACTCCATACCTTACAACTCAGGCAAGAACTCCTTCTTTGACTAATCCATCTTGAACACCTTCAAGATCATGTCAAGGTATGTGCTCATTTGAAAGTACCATTTAGCGTTTTTTTGATCTATCCTCATAGATCTTGATGCTCAATGTTCAAGCAGGTTAATCCATGTTTTCTATTAAAAACACTTTTCAAATAACCCTATATGCTTTCCAGAAATTCTACATCATTTCTGATCAACAATATGTCAACAACATATACTCATCAGAAATTCTATAGTGCTCCCACTCACTTCTTTGCAAATACAAATTTCTTATAAACTTTGTATAAACCCAAAATCTTTGATCATCTCATCAAAGCGTACATTCCAACTCCGAGATGCTTACTCCAGTCCTTAGAAGGATTGCTAGAGCTTTGCACACTTGGTAGCGTCTTTCAGGATTGTCAAGAACCTTCTGGTTGTATCACATACAACCTTTCCTCAAGAAAATTGTCGAGGAAACAATGTTTTTTTACATCCTATCTGCAAGATTTCATAAATAATGCAGTAACTGCTAACCCAATTCCAACAGACTCTTAGCGTTGCTACAAGTGAGAAAGCCTCACCGTAGTCAACTCCTTGAACTTGTCAGAAAACATCTTAACGACAAGTCGAGCTTTGTCAATGGTGACACTTACCATCATTGTCTGTCTTCCCTTTTAAAATCCATCTGTACCCAACGGCGTTACGACCATCAAGTATTTCTTCCAAAGTCTACAATTTGTATTCATACATGGATCCTCTCTCGGATTTTATGGCCCCTCGCCATTTGTTGGAATCCGGGCCTACCATTGCTTCTCCATAGCTCGTAGGTTCATTGTTGTCTAGCAACATGACCTCCAAGACAGGATTACGTACCACTATGGAGTAATACGTATCTTTGTCTACCTACGAGTTTCGATAGTGACTTGATCCGAAGTTTCATGATCACTATCATAAGCTTCTACTTCAATTGGTGTAGGTGCCACAGGAACAACTTCCTGTGCCCTGCTACACACTAGTTGAAGTGATGGTTCAATAACCTCATCAAGTATCCACCATCCTCCCACTCAATTCTTTCGAGAGAAACTTTTCCTCGAGAAAGGACCCGTTTCTAGAAACAATTACTTTGCTTCCGGATCTGAGATAGGAGGTATACCCAACTATTTTCAGTGTCCTATGAAGGTGCATTTTATCCGCTTTCGGTTCGAGCTTATCAACTTGAAACTTTTTCACATAAGCGTCGCAGCCCCAAACTTTTAAGAAATGACAATTTAGGTTTCTCCAAACCATAGTTCATACGGTGTCATCTCAACGGAAATACGTGGTGCCCTTCTTAAAGTGAGTGCGGTTGTCTCTAATGCCTAACCCATGAATGATAGTCATAATTCAATAAGAGACATCATGGTACGCACCATATCCAATAGGGTGCAACTATGATGTTCGAACACACCATCACACTATGGTGTTCCAGGCGGTATTAATTGTGAAACAATTTCCACAATGTCTTAATTGCGTGCCAAAGCTCGCAACTCAGATACTCATCTCTATGATCATATCGTAGACATTTTATCCTCTTGTCACGATGATCTTCAACTTCACTCTGAAATTAGTTGAACCATTCAATAATTCAGACTAGTGTTTCATCAAGTAAATATACTCAACATCTACTCAAATCATCTGTGAAGTAAGAACATAACGATATTCAGTGCATGCCTCAGCACTTATTGGACTGCACACATCAAAATGTGTTACTTCCAACAAGTTGCTTTCTTGTTCCATCTTACTGAAAACGAGGCTTTTCAGTCATCTTGCCCATGTGGTATGATTTGCATATCTCAAGTGATTCAAAATCAAGTGAGTCAAACGATCCATCTGCATGGAGTTTCTTCATGCGTATACACCAATAGAAATGGTTCGCATGTCTCAAACTTTTCAAAAACGAGTGAGTCCAAAGATCCATCAACATGGACCTTCTTCATGCGTTTTATACCAATATGACTTACATGGCAGTGCCACAAGTAAGTGGTACTATCATTACTATCTTATATCTTTTGGCATGAAAATGTGTATCACTATGATCAGGATTCAATAAACCATTCTTTTAGGTGCAAGACCATTGAAGGTATTATTCAAATAAATAGAGTAACCATTATTCTCCTTAAATGAATAACCATATTGCGATAGACACAATCCAATCATGTCTATGCTCAACGCAAACACCAAATGACAATTATTTAGGTTTAATACTAATCTTGATGGTAGAGGGAGCGTGCGATGTTTGATCACATCAACCTTGGAAACACTTCCAACACATATTGTCAGCTCACCTTTAGCTAGTCTCCGTTTATTCTGTAGCTTTTATTTCGAGTTACTAACACTTAGCAACCGAAACGGTATCTCAATACCCTGGTGCTACTAGGAGTACTAGTAAAGTACACATTTGATTCAATGTATATCCAATATACTTCTGTCGACCTTGCCTGCCTTCTTATCTACTAAGTATCTAGGGTGGTTCTGCTTCAGTGTCCGTTCCTCTCATTACAGAAGCACTTAGTCTCGGGTTTGGGTTCAACCTTGGGTTTCTTCGCTGGAGCAGCAACTGATTTGCCGTTTCATGAAGTACCCCTTCTTGCCCTCGCCCTTCTTGAAACTAGTGGTTTCACTAACCATCAACAATTGATGCTCCTTCTTGATTTCTACATTCGTGGTGTCAAACATCGCGAATAGTTCAAGGATCATCATATCTATCCCTGTTATGTTATAGTTCATCATGAAGCTCTAGTAGCTTGGTGGCAATGTCTTTGGAGAAACATCACTATCTCATCTGGAAGATTAACTCCCACTCGATTCAGGTGATTGTTGTACTCACACATTCTGAGCACAAGCTTAACGGTTGAGCTTTTCTCCCTTAGCTTGCAGGCTAGAAAACTTGTCGGAGGTCTCATACCTCTTGACGTGAGCACGAGCCTGAAATCCCAATTTCAGCCCTCAGAACATCTCATATGTTCCTCGACATTAAAAAAAACGTCTTTGGTGCCTCAATTCTAAACCGTTTAACATTACCGAACTATCACGTAGTCATCAAAACGTGTGTGTCAGATGTTCGCAACATCCACAGACCATGTTCGAGGTCCAGCACACCGAGCGGTGCATTAAGGACATAAGCCTTCTACTGTCCGCATAATTGCTACTGTCAACTTTCAACTATATTTTCTCTAGGAACATATCTAAAACAGTAGAACTAAAGCGCGAGCTATGACATAATTTGCAAAAGGCTTTTGACTATGTTCAGGATAATTAAGTTCATCTTATGAACTCCCACTTAGATAGACATCCCTCTAGTCATCTAAGTGATTACATGATCCGAATCAACTAGGCCGTGTCCGATCATCACGTGAGACGGACTAGTCATCATCGGTGAACATCTTCATGTTGATCGTATCCACCATACGACTCATGCTCGACATTTCGGTCTCTTGTGTTCCGAGGCCATGTCTGTACATGCTAGGCTCGTCAAGTTAACCTAAGTTTTTCGCGTGTGTAAATCTGGCTTACACCCGTTGTATGTGAACGTTAGAATCTATCACACCCGATCATCATGTGGTGCTTCGAAACGACGAACTTTCGCAACGGTGCACAGTTAGGGGGAACACTTTCTTGAAATTTTAATGAGGGATCATCTTATTTACTACCGTCGTTCTAAGCAAATAAGATGCATAAACATGATAAACATCACATGCAATCAAAAAGTGACATGATATGGCCAATATCATTTTGCTCCTTTTGATCTCCATCTTCGGGGCTCCACGATCATCATCATCACCGGCATGACACCATGATCTCCATCATCATGATCTCCATCATCGTGTCTTCATGAAGTTGTCTCGCCAACTATTACTTCTACTACTATGGCTACCGGTTAGCAATAAAGTAAAGTAATTACATGGCGTTGTTCAATGACACACAGGTCATACAATAAATTAAGACAACTCCTATGGCTCCTGCCGGTTGTCATACTCATCGACATGCAAGTCGTGATTCCTATTACAAGAACATGATCAATCTCATACATCACATATCATTCATCACATTCTTCTTGGCCATATCACATCACATAGCATACCCTGCAAAAACAAGTTAGACGTCCTCTAATTGTTGTTTGCATGTTTTACATGGCTGCTATGGGTTTCTAGCAAGAACGTTTCTTACCTACGCAAAAACCACAACGTGATATGCCAATTGTTATTTACCCTTCATAAGGACCCTTTTCATCGAATCCGATCCGACTAAAGTGGGAGAGACTGGCACCCGCTAGCCACCTTATGCAACAAGTGCATGTCAGTCGGTGGAACCTATCTCACGTAAGTGTACGTGTAAGGTCGGTCCGGGCCGCTTCATCCCACAATACCGTCGAAACAAGATTGGACTAGTAATGGTAAGCATATTGAACAAAATCAACGCCCACAACTACTTTGTGTTCTACTCGTGCAAAGAATCTACGCAATAGACCTAGCTCATGATGCCACTGATGGGGAACGTAGCAGAAATTCAAAATTTTCCTACGAGTCACCAAGATCTATCTATGGAGAGACTAGCAACAAGAGAGAGGAGAGTGAATCTACATACCCTTGTAGATCTTTAAGCGGAAGCGTTCAAGAGAACGGGGTTGAAGGATTCGTACTCGTCGTGATCCAAATCACCAGAGATCCTAGTGCCGAACGGACGGCACCTCCGCGTTCAACACACGTGCAGCCCGGTGACGTCTCCCATGCCTTGATCCAGCAAGGAGAGAGGGAGAGGTTGAGGAAGACTCCGTCCAGCAGCAGCACAACGGCGTGGTGGTGATGGAGGAGCGTGGTAATCCAGCAGGGCTTCGCCAAGCACCGCGAGAGACGAGGAGAAAGAGAGGTAGGGCTGCGCCAGGGAGAGGTGGAAACTCTTGTGTATTGCAGCCCCAAAACCTCAATTATATATAGGGGAGAGGGAGGGGGCTGCGCCCCCCTCAGGGTTCCCACCCCAAGGGGTGCGGCTGCCCCCAAAACCCATCTAGGGTGGCGGCCAAGGGGGGGAGAGGGGGAAACTTGCCCCCCAAGTAAGGTGGGGCGCCCCCTCCCCAAACCCTAGGCGCCTTGGGCCCTTGTGGGGGGGGGGGCACCAGCCCACCTGGGGCTGGTCCCCTCCCACACTTGGCCCATGCAGCCCTCCGGGGCCGGTGGCCCCACCTGGTGGACCCCCAGGACCCTCCCGGTGGTCCTGGTACGTTACCGATAGCGCCCGAAACTTTTTCGGTGACCAAAACAGGACTTTCCATATATAAATATTTACCTCCGGACCATTCCGGAACTCCTCGTGACATCCGGGATCTCATCCGGGACTCCGAACAACATTCGGTAACCACATACAAACTTCCTTTATAACCCTAGCGTCATCGAATCTTAAGTGTGTAGACCCTACAGGTTCGGGAATCATGCAGACATGACCGAGACGTTCTCCGGTCAATAACCAACAGCGGGATCTGGATACCCATGTTGGCTCCCACATGTTCCACGATGATCTCATTGGATGAACCACGATGTCAAGGACTCAATCGATCCCGTATACAATTCCCTTTGTCTAGCGATATTGTACTTGCCCGAGATTCAATCATCGGTATGCCGATACCTTGTTCAATCTCGTTACCGGCAAGTCTCTTTAATAGTTCCGTAACACATCATCCCGTGATCAACCCCTTGGTCACATTGTGCACATTATGATGATGTCCTACCGAGTGGGCCCAGAGATACCTCTCCGTTACATGGAGTGACAAATCCCAGTCTCGATTCGTGCCAACCCAACAAACACTTTCGGAGATACCCGTAGTGCACATTTATAGCCACCCAGTTACGTTGTGACATTTGGTACACCCAAAGCATTCCTACGGTATCCGGGAGTTGCACAATCTCATGGTCTAAGGAAATGATACTTGACATTTAGAAAAGCTTTAGCATACGAACTACACGATCTTTGTGCTAGGCTTAGGATTGGGTCTTGTCCATCACATCATTCTCCTAATGATGTGATCCTATTATCAACGACATCCAATGTCCATGGTGAGGAAACCATAACCATCTATTGATCAACGAGCTAGTCAACTAGAGGCTTACTAGGGACATGGTGTTGTCTATGTACCCACACATGTATCTGAGTTTCCTATCAATACAATTATAGCATGGATAATAAACGATTATCATGAACAAGGAAATATAATAATAATAACTAATTTATTATTGCCTCTAGGGCATATTTCCAATAGTGATATGGTCAAGACATGATGTGATATACATTATTGTATGAGATGATCATGTTTTGTAAGTTATCGGCAACCGACAGGAGCCTTATGGTTGTCTCTTTATTGTATGAAATGCAAACACCATGTAATTGCTTTACTTTATCGCTATGCGTTAGCAATAGTTGTGGAAGCAATAGTTGGCGAGACGACCACGATGCAACGATGGAGATCAAGGTGTTGAGCCGGTGACAATGGAGATCATGACGATGCTTTGGAGATGGAGATCAAAAGCACAAGATGATGATGGCCATATCATGTCACATATTTTTGATTGCATGTGATGTTTATCCTTTATGCATCTTATTTTGCTTAGAACGGCGGTAGCATTATAAGATGATCCCGTCACTGAATTTCAAGATAAAAAGTGTTATCCCTGGGTATGCACCGTTGCTACAGTTTGTCATGTTGAGACACCACGTGATGATCGGGTGTGATAGACTCTACGTTCACATACAACAGGTGTAAGCCAGATTCACACACGCGGAATACTTGGGTTAAACTTGATGAGCCTAGCATGTACATGCATGGCCTCGGAACACTGGAGATCAAAAGATCGAACATGAATCATATAGTAGATATGATCAACATAGATATGTTCACCATTGATGACTACCCCATCGCACGTGATGATCGGACATGGGTTAGTTGATTTGGATCATGTTACACTTAGATGACTTGAGGGATGTAAGTTTAAGTGGGAGTTCTTAGGTAATTTGATTAGTTGAACTTAAATTTTATCATGAACTTAGTCCAGATAATATTTGCAAATTATGTGTAGATTAATAGCTCGCATTGTAGCTCCCCTGTTTTTGATATGTTCCTAGAGAAAAACTAAGTTGAAAGATGATAGTAGCAATGATGCGGACTGGGTCCCTGATCTGAGGATTATCCTCATAGTTGCACAGAAGAATTATGTCCTTGATGCACCGCTAGGTGACGGACCTATTGCAGGAGCAGATGCAGACGTTATGAATGTTTGGCTAGCTCGATATGATGACTACTTAATAGTTTACTGCGCCATGCTTTACGGCTTAGAACTGGGATTTTAAAAACGTTTTGAATGACATGGAGCATATGAGATGTTCCAAGAGCTTAAATTGTTATTTCAGACTCATGCCCATGTCGGGAGGTATGAGACCTCTAACAAGTACTTTGCCTAAAAGATGGAGGAGAATAGCTCAGCTAGTGAGCATGTGCTCAGAATGTCTGGGTACTACAATCGCTTGAATCAAGTGGGAGTTAATCTTCCAGATAAGATAGTGATTAACATAGTTATCTAGTCATTATCACCAAGCTACCAGAACTTCATGATGAACTATAATATGCAAGGGATGACAAAAATGATTCCCAAGCTCTTCGCAATGCTGAAATCGCCGAAGGTAGAAATCAAGAAAGAGCATCAACTATTGATGGTTAAACAAGAGCACTAGTTTCAAGAGAAGGGGCAAGGGGAAGATAGGGAACTTCAAGAAGAATGGCAAGCAAGTTGCCACTCCCATGAAGAAGCCCAAAGCTGGACCCAATCCTAAAATTGAGTGCTCCTACTGCAAGGGAAATGATCTCTGGAAGTGGAACTTCCCCAAATACTTGGCGGATAAGAAGGATGGCAAAGTAAACAAAGGTATATTTGATATACATGTTATAGATGTGTACCTTACTAGTATTCATAGTAGCCCCTGGGTATTTGATACTAGTTCAGTTGCTAAGATTAGTAACTCGAAACAGGAGTTGCAAAATAAACAGAGACTAGTTAGGGGCGAGGTGACGATGTATGTTGGAAGTGATTCCAATGTTGATACGATCACCATTGCACACTCCCTCTACCTTCGCGATTAGTGTTGAACCTAAATAAATGTTATTTGGTGTTTGTGTTGAGCATGAGTATGACTGGATCATGTTTATTGCAATACGATTATTCATTTAATTCAGAGAATGATTGTTATTCTGTTTACATGAATAAAACCTTCTATGGTCATACACCCAATGTGAATGGTTTATTGAATCTCGATCATAGTGATACGCATATTCATATTATTGATGCCAAAAGATGCAAAGTTGATAATAATAGTGCAACATACTTGTGGTACTGCCGTTTAGGTCATATTGGTGTAAAGCGCTGATACGTCTCGAACGTATCTATAATTTTTGATTGTTCCATGCTATTATATTATCCATCTAGGATGTTTTATTGTCAGGACCCTGACTCGATGCCACATAGGTCTAGCATGTAACACCTCATATCACTTTGTGGCCTCACGCACGGTATTCCCACGGGTGTCGCCTTACCTTTGCCCGGGACCGTTTGCGCCTTTTGGCACACGTATATGATAGTGTCGCTAGCACCCATATGATAAGGAGCCCGGGCTGACATGGCTAGTCGTAAACCCAAAGTGGCACAGACTTACAGGGACATGCATCCATGACCCAGCAACGAACGTGTCGGTCATCAGCAAGTGGGTCCGGGCTATAGCACTGGGCTAGCAGGACTCCGGTAAACCGGGCTGTAGCGGGCTAACAGGACTCCTGTACTCAATGCGTGACATTTCCCCGAAGGGACAGACACAGGAACGAAGAAGGACACATGCCGGCCAGCCTAAGTGTTCCAGAGCAGTAGCAAGCTACCATGGCTCAGTGGTAACACTAGGAGACATTTCCCGGTAAGAGAGGCTACTAAAGATAAACAACTAGATAGTCAGATCCCACACATACCAAGCATTTCAGTCATACACACAATATGCTCGATATGTGCAAATACAACAAGGCATCACAACATGACTCTACGACACAAGTACTTTATTTAAGGCTCAGAGAGCCATACATAACATACACATAGGTACGGGTCACACGACCCCAGCATTCAAGTCATACAGTCATACAAACCAGCAGCGGAAGTAACTTGTCTGAGTACAGACAACTAGTAAAATAAAAGAGGCTTGGAAATCCTAGCTATACTACGTGGTCCTTCACAAGCTCAGGATCACCACCTGGGCCTTAGCCTACTCATTAATGTCAACGTCTACGAAGAACCCTGTCAGGACCCCGACTCGATGTCACATCGATCTAGCTGGTAACACCTCATATCACTTTGCGGCCTCACGCACGGTATCCCCACGGGTGTCGTCTTACCTTTTCCCGGGACCGTTTGCGCCTTTTGGCTCACGTATATGATAGTGTCGCTAGCATCCATATGATAAAGAGCCCGGGCTGACATGACTAGTCGTAAACCCAAAGTGGCATAGACTTACAGGGACAGGCATTCATGACCCAGCTTCGAACGTGTCGGTCATCAGCAAGTGGGTCCGGGCTGTAGCACTGGGCTAGCAGGACTCCGGTAAACCGGGCTGTAGCGGGCTAACAGGACTCCGGTACTCAAAGCGTGGCATTTCCCCGAAGGGACAGACACAGGAACGAAGAAGGACACATGCCGGCCAGCCTAAGTGTTCCAGAGCAGTAGCAAGCTACCATGGCTCAGCGGTAACACTAGGAGACATTTCCCGGTAAGAGAGGCTACTAAAGATAAACAACTAGATAGTCAGATCCCACACATACCAAGCATTTCAATCATACACACAATATGCTCGATATGTGCAAATACAACGAAGCATCACAACATGACTCTATGACACAAGTACTTTATTTAAGGCTCAGGGAGCCATACATAACATACACAAAGGTACGGGTCTCGCGACCCAACATACAAGTCATACAGTCATACAAGCCAACAGCGGAAGTAACTTGTCTGAGTACAGACAACTAGTAAAATAAAAGAGGCTTGGAAAGCCTAGCTATACTACGTGGTCCTCCACAAGTTCAGGGTCACCACCTGGGTCTTTAGCCTACTCGTTGATGTCAACGTCTACATAGAACCCATCAGAAGGGGTTGCAGCGTCTTCTGTAAAAATGTAGATTATAGCAACATGAGTACAAAGGTACTCAGCAAGACTTACATCAGATCCTACATACATGCATAGTATCAAGAAGGGTTGGTGGAGTTATTGCAGCAAGCCAGCTTTGACTCTTGGCTAGGCTATCCTACGATACTCCAACTTGAAATAGTTTTGCGCACACGAGTCCACTATTCACCACTTCAATACACTACCGAGGATCCACCTCCGTCTTCCTACGGAAGAGCCATCCTCGGCACTCACACTTATCTTGAGGCTTTTAGTAGTTTCCATTTACTTGTCTATGAACTGTATAGGCAACCAAGTAGTCCTTTACCGCGGACGCGGCTATTCGAATAGATCATGTTAACCCTGCAGGGGTGTACTTCTTCATACACGCTCTCACCACTTATCGTTGCTTACACGACATGTACTCGGCAACCTTCAAGCGGAAGCCCAACGTGGGTGTCGGCCACGACCTACCTAATCACCTAAGCCTCCAGTCCAGGTTTATCGCCTATTCAGGTTCCATCCGCAGGGAGTCCGGCCGAGGTTTCCCATACGGCCCCGAACGATGTGAACAGGGTTCCCGAGATACCTAACGGGTATTCGGTACACCGTGCCACGTACCTACCGCATCACAGCCCACCCCTACGGTCAGCGCTGTCCACGGCCTCCAGTAGGCTACAAACACCAGAAACTACTTGCAACTCCTGGACGGAGAACTAGGGTGAATAAGAAGCCGAGAGGGTCCATTGGTTTCGGGCCCAATGCATGGTAGTAGCTGGTTCTTAAATCACACATACAGATCTCAGTGCTTAAGGTCGGCTTCAATGAAACAACCCACCATGTACTCCTACATGGCCTCTCATCGATACCTTTACCAAATCGTGTTCACCACACCACTCTCATTACCGACATAATCATTTCACTCTAGCCCATCACCCAGATGAACCAGACCTGACACGACTCTAAGCATAGCAGGCATAGCAAGGTAGGAACAACACATACATATGGCTCAATCAACTCCTACACATGCTAGTGGGTTTCATCTAGTTACTGTGGCAATGACAGGTCATGCAGAGGAAATGGGTTCAACTACCGTAGCACACAGCAGTTTGAATCGCGTTGTCTTAATGCAGTAAAAGAGAGCAGGAGCGAGAACATGGGATTGTATCGATATGATCAAATGGTTGGTTGCTTGCCTGATGGTTCGATGCACGGGTACGGTTCTTCGTTAGGGTAATCACGGTACTCCTCGGGAACAGATCCTGTCGCAAAGGACATCGATACACAAGCATCACCAAACAATGTGCAACAATATGATGCATGCATGAAACATGGCAATATGAGTGTGTTGGGCTAATGCAACTAAAGCCAGAGGGGTTTGAACAAATTTGAATCAAAGATTCAAATTCCAAATTCAAATATGGCCTTTTAAAGTGCCTTTTCTTGTTCTGCTTAAAACATCAATTTAACTTGTTTGATCATGCATGAAAATAGTACAGATGGATAGATTGGATTTTTCTGATCATTTTTCATATATAATTTGTCCAATTTGGAGTTACAGAATAAAAGTTATGAATTTTTGAAGTTTAATTAATATTCTGGAATTTCCTGATTTAATTTAAATCCAGAAATTCAATTACTGCGTCAGCCTGACGTCAGTGTGACGTCAGCAGGTCAACGGAACAGGTCTGGGTCAAACCTGACAGTGGGTCCCGCATGTCAGGGTGATTATTTTAATTAAAACTTAATTAAAACTAATCCTGTTTAATTAACAGGGCTGGGCCCCACCTGTCATTGACTCAGGGGAGTCAACCAGGGCCCACCCGTGGTCAAAGTCAGTGTCGGCTGCCGGCGTTTAGTCGCCGGCGAGCCCGACGCGGCGGCGGAAGTGATTTTGGTCGTTTCGGCCACCAAATGGACCGCGGAGGCCACCGGAGTGGAGCTGAGGGCAACCCGCAGCTCTTGGCGGAGCCCGTTGGGGTCGGGGTGGCCGGAGTCGACGGCGGCGAGCTCGGCTGCGGCCGCCGGGGTTCGGTCGTGCACGGGAACGGTGCTGGAGCTCGAAGTCGAGCAAAGCGAGGCGCTAGGGATGCTCTACGGGGTTCTGTGAACTCGTTGGACTCGCCGGGGTGACCAAATGGTCACCGGAGCTGCGTCGACGGCGAGCTCGGCGACGGCGGAGGTTCGGCCGTGGTGGGGAGGAGGCTACGGTGAGGGAACGAGGGGGAGAAGAGGGGGAAACGGTGGCGTAGCTCACCGCGGTTGCAGTGGGCGTCGAAGCGGGCTCGGGGACGCGCTGGAGACGGCGAATTCGACGGCGACGGTGGTCGGAGCCCGAAGAGGGGAACGGCGACGTGGCGGCGATGCAGGGCTTCCGGGGAGCTGTGGAGCGGTGGGGAGGAAGAGGGAGTCGAGGCGGAGCTCCTGAGCTAGTCGGGGGAGCGAGGGGTGGTCGGAGTCGGTGGCTAAGGCGAACGGCGGCGACGGTGGTGTTCGGCCGGGCGAGAGAGAGAGCGAGGGAGAGCCGGGGGAGAGTGAGAGAGAGCAGGGAGGAGGCGTGGCGTCGTCCAGGGACACCGAGACGAGGAGGGGAGGGCAGGCAGGCAGGGAGAGAGGTGGCGTGGCGCGGTGGCCGTGCGCGCGCGCCGGCCACACGCCTGGCCGACTGGCGCCAGGAGGACGACGGCGGTGGTGGGCTGGGCTGGCTAGCTGGGCCGGCCAGCTGGCTGGGCCGCACAGGTAAGTTTTCCCCCTTTTTTTCTATTTCTGTTTTATTTAATATATCTGCAACTTTGTTGAATTAAATAAAATACCTAGGCAACTCCAAAAATCACCAAACTACTCCTGGTCCATAGTTGGATTATTTCCAACATGAAACATTTTAGTTTGGAGATATTTGAGCATTTAAATATTTTATATTATTTTAAATGCCCAAATTCAAATATTTATGATTTAAATCAAAAACCTTAGGATGGCCTAGGAAAATGTGCACCACTTTTGGCAGAGGTTCTGAACCAAGGCAAAAATGATGGGCATTTTAGAAGGGCATTTCAGGTTCATTGAAAAATTATTTTAGTAACCCTAGTTGGTTTCAGAGGGGACTGGGGGTTCTGTCATCCCCATTTCAAGTTTCTGATGAAAGAGTAAACATGATGCAACACTCTAATGCATGACTAGCTAGGGTGTGACAACTCACCCCCACTCAAAAGAATCTCGTCCCGAGATTTGGGTTCCTCCGCGAAGAAGGCGGGATATTCAAGTCGAAGACGATCCTCCCTTTCCCAAGTTGCTTCATCCTCAGAATGGTGCGACCATTGAACCTTGAGAAACTTGATATTATGACGTCGCGTGGTACGTTCGGCTTGATCGAGGATACGAATGGGGTACTCTCGATATGTAAGATTATCTTGGAGATCAAGCGTTTCGTGGTCCACTTCACGGATAGGATCCGAGAAGCAACGCCTGAGTTGAGAAACGTGGAAGACATCGTGAACTCTGGAGAGGTGCGGAGGTAGTTCCAACTGGTAGGCAACTTCTCCTCGTTTGGCAAGAATGCGAAAAGGTCCAATGTAACGAGGAGCCAATTTGCCTTTGATACCGAAACGATGGGTTCCCTTCAGAGGGGTGACCCGAAGATAAGCCTTCTCGTCAACCTCGAAAGTCATAGCCTTATGTTTTCGGTCATATTGACTCTTTTGACGGGATTGGGCTGTTTTCAACTTTTCACGAACGATACGAACTTGTTCCTCTGCTTCCTGAATCATATCCGGGCCAAAGAATTGTCTTTCCCCGGTCTCTGACCAGTTAAGGGGTGTTCGACATCGTCGTCCATAGAGAACTTCAAAAGGGGCTTTACCCAAGCTAGATTGATAGCTGTTGTTGTAAGCGAATTCGGCAAATGGAAGGCACTTCTCCCAGTCCATTCCGAAAGAGATAACAGAGGCTCGAAGCATGTCTTCTAGAATTTGGTTGACGCGTTCCACTTGACCACTTGACTGAGGGTGGAAAGCGGTGCTAAAGGAGAGACGGGTTCCCATAGCATTTTGGAAACTTTCCCAAAATCGAGAGGTGAAAAGACTTCCTCGATCCGAATTGATTTCCAAAGGAACACCATGGAGGGACACTATCCGGGAGATGTATAAGTCTGCCAGCTGGCTAGCGGTTATACTCTCACGAACAGGTAAGAAATGAGCTACTTTGGAAAGACGATCGACCACGACGAAAATAGCATTATTCCCTCTTTTGGTCCTGGGAAAGCCGGTAATGAAATCCATACCAATTTTATCCCATTTCCATTCAGGAATAGCTAAGGGTTGAAGGGTGCCAGCAGGCCGTTGATGCTCTGCTTTTACACGACGACAGACGTCGCAATTTGCAATATACTGAGCAATTTCTCTCTTCATCCTAGTCCACCAGAACCTCTGGCGTAGGTCCTGATACATTTTAGTGCTACCGGGATGAATGGTGAGAGGAGATTCATGAGCTTCCTTAAGGATCAAACGCCTCAGGTTTCGCACTTTGGGAACCACTAGTCGATTCCCGAAGTATACGACCCCTTGATCATTAATGGAGAAACAATCCGCAATTCCTTTCTGAATGTTCCTCTTGATGCGGGAGATTCCCGGATCTACCTTCTGTGCTTTGATAATTTGATCCGTAAGGGTAGGTTTTGCCACCAAGGTGGAGAGAAAACCTTGAGGAACAATGTGAAGGTTAAGCTTTCGAAATTCCTCATGGAGAAGCGGTTGACTTTGTTGTAACATCAGGTTGTTACAATAAGATTTACGACTTAGCGCATCAGCCATGACGTTGGCTTTCCCTGGGGTATAGGTTATCCCTAAGTCGAAGTCTGTGATCAATTCAACCCAACGTCTCTGCCTGAGATTCAAATCCGGTTGGGTGAAAATATACTTCAGACTTTGGTGATCAGTGAATATTTCGCAACGATTACCGAGGAGGTAATGTCGCCAGGTCTTAAGTGCATAGACTACGGCTGCAAGTTCTAGATCATGAGTAGGATAATTCTCCTCATGTGGGTGCAATTGCCGTGAAGCGTAAGCAATTACGTGTCGATCTTGCATAAGAATGCAACCTAGTCCTTGTCGCGAGGCGTCGCAGTAGATAACGAAGTCCTTGGAGAAGTCTGGCGGTACCAGTACGGGAGCAGAGGTCAGGCGTCTTTTCAGTTCCTGAAAGCTGTGCTCACATTGTGGAGTCCATTCGAACTTCTTATCTTTCTTGAGGAGTTCGGTTAGAGGTTTAGCAACCTTGGAGAAATTCTCGACAAAGCGACGACAATAGCTCGCTAAGCCCAGAAAACTCCGAACTTGCTTGACCGATTCGGGTGGAGTCCAATTAAGGACGGCTTGAACTCGCTCAGGGTTAACAGCAATACCTTTACCAGATATTACATGACCCAGATAGGTCACTTCTGACAACCAGAATTCACATTTTGAAAATTTGGCATAAAGGCGATGCTCTCGAAGTTTCTTCAACACTAGCCTTAAATGTTCGGCATGTTCTTCCTCATTCTTGGAGTAGATGAGTATATCATCGAGATAAACTACGACGAATTTATCCAAATACTCCATGAAGATTGAGTTCATTAACCGAGAAAAGGTGGCTGGAGCGTTGGTTAAACCGAAGGACATGACGGTGTACTCGTATTGGCCATAACGAGTAACAAAGGCCGTTTTAGGAATGTCCCCGTTTCTGATTTTGATTTGATGGTAGCCCAACCTCAAATCCATCTTGGAGAAGACTGAGGATCCAGCGAGCTGATCATACAGATCGTTGATCCTGGGAAGTGGATATTTGTTTTTGATTGTGACCAAATTGACAGGTCGGTAATCTACAACCATCCGGTCCGTACCATCCTTCTTCTTGACGAATAGGACGGGGCAAGCCCACGGAGATGAACTAGGGCGGATGAAACCCTTTTTCAAGGATTCATCGAGTTGTTTCTTAAGCTCGGCTAGTTCTAGGGGTGCCATCTTATAAGGTCTTCTAGCAATCGGAACGGTTCCTGGAATGAGGTCTATTACGAACTCAACATCCCTGTCAGGTGGAACACCTGGCAATTCCTCTGGAAAGACATCCGGGAAGTCACGGACTACCGGAACGTCCTCAAGGTCTGGCAAAGGGCTGGCGTTAAGAGAATATAGTTGTCGCTTGGCTATTCGGGTCAAGACATTGACTATCTTCCCCGAAGGATGGGTGAGTTGAACAGTCCTAGAGAAGCAATCAATTTTGGCTTGATGAGCTGACATCCAGTCCATACCCAAAATGATATTAATATCTGAAGATTTAAGGGCTATCAAAGATGCGAGGAAAACAAGTCTGTCGACTTGGATTTCATTTCCATGGCTTACTCTAGAAGTTTGCCATTTGGATCCCGGAGTTTGAATTACCATAGAGGATGGCAAGTCACAGAATGCAACGTTATGCAAACGAGCATAATTTTCAGATATAAAAGAATGAGAGGCTCCTGTATCGAAAAGAACAGATGCCGGGTGGCAATTAACAAGAAGCGTACCGAGAACGACGTTGGGATCTTCTTGAGCTTCTTCGGCAGAGATACAGTTGACATGGCCACGTGAAGCGGTGACCGGTTTAGCATGAAACACTTTTCCTGTCGGCTTGCCACGGCCAACAGCTTTAGCAGATTGATTGGGGTTGGTCTGGGGACACTCACGCATATAATGACCAGATTCCCCACACTTGAAACAAGTCACGGAACTGGTACGTGGAGGAGCATTATTGGTTGGACCCCCATAGGGCTTGGCTGGAGCAGACTGTTGTACGGGGCGAGGCGCCTGAAAAGATGGCCTCGGTGTGAACCTGGGTGGCAGGGCGGTGTTGGGTACCCACACGCGGCGCTTCTGAGGACCAGCACCGGATGAGGAACCCGTGTCACGTCCATGCTTGCGTGTTGCGTCATAATCAGTCTGACCAGTTTCAGCACTGATGGCTTTGTTGACAAGTTTCGGAAAAGATGTGCACTCATGCAGACGGAGGTCGCGGCGAAGCTCAGGACTAAGGCCCTTACGGAACCTTGCTTGCTTCTTGGCGTCAGTAGACACTTCCTCAGTTGCATATCGGGCGAGCTTACCAAACTCCCTGCTATAGGCATCCACAGAAAGTCGGCCTTGGGTGAAATTGCAAAATTCTTCACGCTTACGGTCCATGAGACCCTCCGGAATGTGATGTTCACGGAAAGCCTCGCTGAACTCAGCCCAAGTGGTGACATGGCCCGCTGGGCGCATAGCTCCATAATTCTCCCACCATAGACTGGCGGGGCCTTCAAGATGATATGCAGCAAAGGTGACCTTGTCAGCCTCCGCTACCAGCGCGGAACGCAGTTTGTGAGAGATACTGCGAAGCCAGTCATCAGCGTCGAGAGGCTCGACGGAGTGGTGGAACGTGGGTGGATGCAATTTGATAAAATCACTGAGTGACACCACGTTAGCCCTCTGATGGTGTGCTGTATTCTGTTCAATACGCTCCAACAAACGGTTTGTCTCCCGCTTGTTTCTCTCAGCTTCCATCATCACCTCGGCTAGTGAAGGAGGATGAGGCAGATGTTCATTTCTGGCTTCACTGCCTTCGGCCTGCTCTTGGGAAGCAGGGTTAGCGCGCGTGTTGACCATCCTAGGTGATCAAGACAATGATTTAGTCAGGATGGTAAAATTCCGTCATAGGATACATAATGTAAGGAATAACTCGGAATGCAAGATGATCATCCGTATGACATGGTAGATACAGAAACTGCTTCTTTTATTCCATCGTCATACACACCATACAGGGTTTAGTACAAGACCAAACAAAGTACTATTACGGTGAAAAGAGGATTACATCTCATCGGAGGCATTCCAAGCTCCTATACATTATTTTTCTACACCTCCGGAAAGAGTACAAACTAGGTCATATCCCACGAGTCACGCAGGACGATAGACGACACAGCTAGTGCGAACTAGTGATACTACCACTAACTCAGACCGATCCGTAGTAGTCCTCGTAGAAGTCACCTCCATAGCCCGGAAGTTCAACATGTTCATCCGGAAACAGACGATCTCGCGGAGCTTGTGGACCATAGGGGCTAGGATGAGGTCGTGGACCAACAAACGGTGGCCTGCGGGGACCGCGAGGTGGGGTGATGCCTCCTACATCACGCCAAACCATCACGTCTGGCAGAGCAGATCTCACAGGATAGAGATCGCGCATATCTGAATATCCAGCTTGCACCGCCGGTGCGAACCGAGTCAAAGTGGCCCAGTGGTCAGCACGGGTATTGAAGAGCTCTAACCTTAAGGCCCGATTTTCACGGTCCTTATCCTCGAGCATCTCAGCAGTGGTGCGAGTCCGTGAATCCTCCTGAGTGGAGTCAGCGTAGATAGCCTGGAGATACCCTTGTGCTCCCGGAAGTGATCCTGGCATATACCGGAAGTCAGAGTCCCGAAATAAACCAGATCTGACTCGCATAATGGTCATCATAGAGTAGGCGGCATCCTGCACAGCCATCTCAATAGTAACCCCGAGTCCATAGGAGCAGTGAAGAGGCTCAGTGGATCCAGGATAAGATGGAAATATCCTGACAGTGCAGAGATACTGGCTTTGATTGAAGTCTCGGAATTGCTCTTCGACCGTGTACTCAGGATACCAGCGGTATCCAGCCTCAGTCATTACCCTGACCAACTTAGCAGTATGGCCGGGTACATCTAGGCATCGAGTCAGGCGAACCACTTGATTGAGGTCGCGAGTGGTCATCTGAAAGCACAATCATAATGCAAGGGCATTAGAATTTCTAGCAAAATTTCGGCAGCATAACAGCTGTAAATGCTCAAAAAGGATATTGAGACATTTGACAAAGGATTTCGTACACACTCAACATCATCACATCAAAGTTCTGGAACCATTCTAACAACATAATGTGGTAGTAGAACTGAACTAGGCTGGTAACCATCAAACTTATAAGGTACTACTGATTAGTAACTCGTGATCCTGATAGAGAGAACAGATCCTAATTCCTTAACCCCCGGTGGAAGAATGGACTGACTCAGATCAGAAAGTCATAAGGTATAAGGAGTAAAAAGAGCCTTACGTTCCAACCCACAAACAATTCCCCTACATATAACTAAAGAATTTCTAGACTCAACATCGACCAGTTTGGCTTGGAGAACCTACAGGCAGTCCGGCTCTGATGCCAACGCTGTCAGGACCCCGACTCGATGTCACATCGATCTAGCTGGTAACACCTCATATCACTTTGCGGCCTCACGCACGGTATCCCCACGGGTGTCGTCTTACCTTTTCCCGGGACCGTTTGCGCCTTTTGGCTCACGTATATGATAGTGTCGCTAGCATCCATATGATAAGAGCCCGGGCTGACATGGCTAGTCGTAAACCCAAAGTGGCACAGACTTACAGGGACAGGCATTCATGAGCCAGCTTCGAACGTGTCGGTCATCAGCAAGTGGGTCCGGGCTGTAGCACTGGGCTAGCAGGACTCCGGTAAACCGGGCTGTAGCGGGCTAACAGGACTCCGGTACTCAAAGCGTGGCATTTCCCCGAAGGGACAGACACAGGAACGAAGAAGGACACATGCCGGCCAGCCTAAGTGTTCCAGAGCAGTAGCAAGCTACCATGGCTCAGCGGTAACACTAGGAGACATTTCCCAGTAAGAGAGGCTACTAAAGATAAACAACTAGATAGTCAGATCCCACACATACCAAGCATAGTATCAAGAAGGGTTGGTGGAGTTATTGCAGCAAGCCAGCTTTGACTCTTGGCTAGGCTATCCTACGATACTCCAACTTGAAATAGTTTTGCGCACACGAGTCCACTATTCACCACTTCAATACACTACCGAGGATCCACCTCCGTCTTCCTACGGAAGAGCCATCCTCGGCACTCACACTTATCTTGAGGCTTTTAGTAGTTTCCATTTACTTGTCTATGAACTGTATAGGCAACCAAGTAGTCCTTTACCGCGGACGCGGCTATTCGAATAGATCATGTTAACCCTGCAGGGGTGTACTTCTTCATACACGCTCTCACCACTTATCGTTGCTTACACGACATGTACTCGGCAACCTTCAAGCGGAAGCCCAACGTGGGTGTCGGCCACGACCTACCTAATCACCTAAGCCTCCAGTCCAGGTTTATCGCCTATTCAGGTTCCATCCGCAGGGAGTCCGGCCGAGGTTTCCCATACGGCCCCGAACGATGTGAACAGGGTTCCCGAGATACCTAACGGGTATTCGGTACACCGTGCCACGTACCTACCGCATCACAGCCCACCCCTACGGTCAGCGCTGTCCACGGCCTCCAGTAGGCTACAAACACCAGAAACTACTTGCAACTCCTGGACGGAGAACTAGGGTGAATAAGAAGCCGAGAGGGTCCATTGGTTTCGGGCCCAATGCATGGTAGTAGCTGGTTCTTAAATCACACATACAGATCTCAGTGCTTAAGGTTGGCTTCAATGAAACAACCCACCATGTACTCCTACATGGCCTCTCATCGATACCTTTACCAAATCGTGTTCACCACACCACTCTCATTACCGACCTAATCATTTCACTCTAGCCCATCACCCAGATGAACCAGACCTGACACGACTCTAAGCATAGCAGGCATAGCAAGGTAGGAACAACACATACATATGGCTCAATCAACTCCTACACATGCTAGTGGGTTTCATCTAGTTACTGTGGCAATGACAGGTCATGCAGAGGAAATGGGTTCAACTACCGTAGCACACAGCAGTTTGAATCGTGTTGTCTTAATGCAGTAAAAGAGAGCGGGAGCGAGAACATGGGATTGTATCGATATGATCAAATGGTTGGTTGCTTGCCTGATGGTTTGATGCACGGATACGGTTCTTCGTTAGGGTAATCACGGTATTCCTCGGGGACAGATCCTGTCGCAAAGGACATCGATACACAAGCATCACCAAACAATGTGCAACAATATGATGCATGCATGAAACATGGCAATATGAGTGTGTTGGGCTAATGCAACTAAAGCCAGAAGAGTTTGAACAAATTTGAATCAAAGATTCAAATTCCAAATTCAATTATGGCCTTTTAAAGTGCCTTTTCTTGTTCTGATTAAAACATCAATTTAACTTGTTTGATCATGCATGAAAATAGTACAGATGGATAGATTGGATTTTTCTGATCATTTTTCATATATAACTTGTCCAATTTGGAGTTACAGAATAAAAGTTATGAATTTTTGAAGTTTAATTAATATTCTGGAATTTCCTGATTTAATTTAAATCCAGAAATTCAATTACTGCGTCAGCCTGACGTCGGTGTGACGTCAGCAGGTCAACGGAACAGGTCTGGGTCAAACCTGACAGTGGGTCCCGCATGTCAGGGTGATTATTTTAATTAAAACTTAATTAAAACTAAGCCTGTTTAATTAACAGGGCTGGGCCCCACCTGTCATTGACTCAGGGGAGTCAACCAGGGCCCACCCGTGGTCAAAGTCAGTGTCGGCTGCCGGCGTTTAGTCGCCGGCGAGCCCGACGCGGCGGCGGAAGTGATTTTGGTCGTTTCGGCCACCAAATGGACCGCGGAGGCCACCGGAGTGGAGCTGAGGACAACCCGCAGCTCTTGGCGGAGCCCGTTGGGGTCGGGGTGGCCGGAGTCGACGGCGGCGAGCTCGGCTGCGGCCGCCGGGGTTCGGTCGTGCACGGGAACAGAGCTGGAGCTCGAAGTCGAGCAAAGCGAGGCGCTAGGGATGCTCTACGGGGTTCTGTGAACTCGTTGGACTCGCCGGGGTGACCAAATGGTCACCGGAGCTGCGTCGACGGTGAGCTCGGCGACGGCGGAGGTTCGGCCGTGGTGGGGAGGAGGCTACGGTGAGGGAACGAGGGGGAGAAGAGGGGGAAACGGTGGCGTAGCTCACCGCGGTTGCAGTGGGCGTCGAAGCGGGCTCGGGGACGCGCTGGAGACGGCGAATTCGACGGCGACGGTGGTCGGAGCCCGAAGAGGGGAACAGCGACGTGGCGGCGATGCAGGGCTTCCGGGGAGCTGTGGAGCGGTGGGGAGGAAGAGGGAGTCGAGGCGGAGCTCCTGAGCTAGTCGGGGGAGCGAGGGGTGGTCGGAGACGGTGGCTAAGGCGAACGGCGGCGACGGTGGTGTTCGGCCGGGCGAGAGAGAGAGAGCGAGGGAGAGCCGGGGGAGAGTGAGAGAGAGCAGGGAGGAGGCGTGGCGTCGTCCAGGGACACCGAGACGAGGAGGGGAGGGCAGGCAGGCAGGGAGAGAGGTGGCGTGGCGCGGTGGCCGTGCGCGCGCGCCGGCCACACGCCTGGCCGACTGGCGCCAGGAGGACGACGGCGGTGGTGGGCTGGGCTGGCTAGCTGGGCCGGCCAGCTGGCTGGGCCGCACAGGTAAGTTTTCCCCCTTTTTTTCTATTTCTGTTTTATTTAATATATCTGCAACTTTGTTGAATTAAATAAAATACCTAGGCAACTCCAAAAATCACCAAACTACTCCTGGTCCATAGTTGGATTATTTCCAACATGAAACATTTCAGTTTGGAGATATTTGAGCATTTAAATATTTTATATTATTTTAAATGCCCAAATTCAAATATTTATGATTTAAATCAAAAACCTTAGGATGGCCTAGGAAAATGTGCACCACTTTTGGCAGAGGTTCTGAACCAAGGCAAAAATGATGGGCATTTTAGAAGGGCATTTCAGGTTCATTGAAAAAATATTTTAGTAACCCTAGTTGGTTTCAGAGGGGACTGGGGGTTCTGTCATCCCCATTTCAAGTTTCTGATGAAAGAGTAAACATGATGCAACACTCTAATGCATGACTAGCTAGGGTGTGACAAACCCATCATAAGGGGTTGCAACGTCTTCTGTAAAAATGTAAATTATAGCAACATGAGTACAAAGGTACTCAGCAAGACTTACATCAGATCCTACATACATGCACATTATCAAGAAGGGTTGGTGGAGTTATTGCAGCAAGCCAGCTTTGACTCTTGGCTAGACTATCCTACGAGACTCCAACTTGAAATGGTTTTGCGTACACGATTCCACTACTCACCACTTCAATACACTACCGAGGATCCACCTCCGTCTTCCTACGGAAGAGCCATCCTCGGCACTCACACTTATCTTGAGGCTTTTAGTAGTTTCCATTTACTTGTCTATGAACTGTATAGGCAACCAAGTAGTCCTTTACCGCGGACGCGGCTATTCGAATAGATCATGTTAACCCTGCAGGGGTGTACTTCTTCATACATGTTTCCACCACTTAGCGTCTGCACACGACATGTGCTCGGCAGACTTCAAGCGAAAGCCGACGTGGGTGTAGAACACGACCTACCTAAACACCTAAGTCTCTAGTCCAGGTTTATCGCCTATTCGGGTTCCATCCATGAGGAGATCCGGCCGGAGTTTCGCTCACAGCCCCAAACAATGTGAACAGGGTTCCGTGACACCAAACGGGTGCCCAGTTTACCCGGCCACGTGCCTACCGCATCACAGCCCACCCCTACGGTCAGCGCTGTCCACGGCCTCCAGTAGGCTACAAACACCAGAAACTACTTGCAACTCCTGGACAGAGGACTAGGGTGAATAAGAAGTCGAGCGGGGTCATATTTCAGGGCCCAATGCATGGTAGTAGCTGTATCTTAAATCACACATACAGATCTCAGTGCTTAAGGTCGGCTTCAATGAAACAACCCACCATGTACTCCTACATGGCCTTTCATCGATACCTTTACCAAATCGTGTTCACCACACCACTCTCATTACCGACATAATCATTTCACTCTAGCCCATCACCCAGATGAACCAGACCTGACACGACTCTAAGCATAGCAGGCATAGCAAGGTAGGAACAACACATACATATGGCTCAATCAACTCCTACACATGCTAGTGGGTTTCATCTAGTTACTGTGGCAATGACAGGTCATGCAGAGGAAGTGGGTTCAACTACCGTAGCACACAACAGTTTGAAACGCGTTGTCTTAATGCAGTAAAAGAGAGCAGGAGCGAGAACATGGGATTGTATCGATATGATCAAATGGTTGGTTGCTTGCCTGATGGTTCGATGCACTGATACGGTTCTTCGTTAGGGTAATCACGGTACTCCTCGGAGGCAGAACCTGCCGCAAAGAACACCGATACACAACCATCACCAAACAATGTGCGACAATATGATGCATGCATGAAACATGGCAATATGAGTGTGTTGGGCTAATGCAACTAAGACCAGAAGGGTTTGAACCAATTTGAATCAAAGATTCAAATTTCAAACTCAAACATGGCCCTTTAAAGTGTTTTTCCTTGTTCTGCATTAAACATCAAGTTAACTTGTTTAATCATGCATGAAAATAGTATAGATGGATAGATTGAATTTTTCTGATCATTTTTCATATATAACTTGTCTGATTTGGAGTTACAGATTAAAAGTTATGAATTTTTGAAGTTTAAACTATATTCTGGAATTTCCTATATTAGATTAAATCCAGAAAATCAATTATTGCGTCAGCCTGACGTCAGTGTGACATCAGCAGGTCAACGGGACACGGTCCGGGTCAAACCTGACAGTGGGTCCCGCGTGTCAGTGTGATTAATTAAACTAAAATTAATTTAAACTAATCCTAATTAGTTAACAGGGCTGGGCCCCACCTGTCATTGACTCAGGAGAGTCAACCAGGGCCCACCCGTGGTCAAACCCGGATCGTCTGCACCGGCGTTTAGCCGCCGGCGAGCCCGACGCGGTGGCGGAAGTGGTTTTTGCCGTTCCGGCAACCAAACGAGCTGCGGAGGCCACCGGAGAGGAGCCGAGGACGAACCGCAGCTCTTGGTGGAGTCCGTTGGGTTCGGGGTGGCCGGAGTTGGCGCCGGCGATGACTTTGGCGGCCACCGGAGTTCGGCCGAAGTCGAACTTGACGCAAGAGGGGTCGGTGAGGTGCGGGGAGTAGCTAGTTAGGTGCTACGTGACGCGGTGAGCATGATGGACATCGTGGAGTGGCCGGAGGATGACCGGGAGCACGTCGGCTACACGGCTCGGGAGCAAGAAAAGAAGGGAGGGGAAGATGGCTAAGCTCACGGGGAGTTCGACGAAGCCCTTGGTGCGGCCGGGGACGGACCGGAGCGACGACGGCGTTGAAGGGGATCTCCGGCGACAGCGGTTCGGTCGAGGTCGATGCGGTGGGCTCGGGCCTTGCGAGCGCTCGGGGCTCGGCTTGCTCGAAGGAGAGGAGGGTGGCGGAGCTCCTGGACACTGCGGCACGGCGTGGGGTTGACGGAGGGCGTGGCTACGGCGAGGGGGTGGCGGCGATGGCGTCGGCCATGGCGGGGGAGCGCGAGAGAGAGAGGGGTTGGGGGAGAATGGAGGTGTCCTGCGGGTTCACGGCGCTGCGTGGAGCTCATCCATCCAGCCCCAAGGCGAGGAGGTGGAGCAGGGCGGCAGCCAGCTGCGTGGCGCGCGCTGCAGTCGCCGTCGGGCACTTGCCTGCCTGCCTGGCCGGCAAGCAGCTCGCTGGAGCGGCGCTGGGCTGGGCCGGCAGGTGGGCCGGGTGCTGGCGCCAGGTAAGGTTTTGCTATTTTTACTGTTTTCTGTTTTTTAATACTTTTGCAACTTTGTTGAATTAATAAAAATACTTAGGCAACTCCTAAAATCACCAAACTACTCCTGGTCCATAGTTGGATTATTTCCAACATGAAACATTTTAGTTTGGAGATATTTGAGCATTTAAATATTTTATATAATTTTAAATGCCCAAACTCAAATATTTATGATTTAATTCAAAGACCCTAAGATGGCATAGGAAAATGTGCATCACTTCTGGCAGAGGTTCTGAACCAAGAAAAAAATGATGGGCATTTTAGAAGGGCATTTCAGGTTCATTGAAAAAGTTTTTAGTAAACCCTAGTTGGTTTCAGAGGGGGCTGGGGGTTCTGTCATCCCCATTTCAGGTTTCTGATGAAGGAATAAACATGATGCAACACTCTAATGCATGAACTAGCTAGGGTGTGACAACTCACCCCCACTCAAAAGAATCTCGTCCCGAGATTTGGGTTCCTCCGGAAAGAAGGCGGGGTACTCGAGTCGAAGACGATCCTCCCTTTCCCAAGTTGCTTCATCCTCAGAATGGTGCGACCATTGAACTTTGAGAAACTTGATATTATGACGTCGAGTGGTACGCTTGGCCTGATCGAGGATACGAATGGGGTACTCTCGATACGTGAGATTATCTTGGAGATCAAGCGTGTCGTGGTCCACTCCACGGATAGGATCCGAGAAGCAACGCCTGAGTTGAGAAACATGGAAGACATCATGGACTCTGGAGAGGTGCGGAGGTAGTTCCAACTGGTAGGCAACTTCTCCTCATTTAGCGAGAATGCGAAAAGGTCCAATGTAACGAGGAGCCAATTTGCCTTTGATACCGAAACGATGGGTTCCCTTCAGAGGGGTAACCCGAAGGTAAGCCTTCTCGTCAACCTCAAAAGTCATAGCCTTATGTTTTCGGTCATATTGACTCTTCTGACGAGATTGGGCTGTTTTCAACTTTTCACGAACGATGCGAACTTGCTCTTTTGCTTCCTGAATCATATCCGGACCAAAGAATTGTCTTTCCCCAGTTTCTGACCAGTTAAGGGGTGTTCGACACCGTCGTCCATAGAGAACTTCAAAAGGGGCTTTACCCAAGCTAGATTGATAGCTGTTGTTGTAAGCGAATTCGGCAAATGGAAGGCATTTCTCCCACTCCATTTCGAATGAGATAACAGAGGCTCGAAGCATGTCTTCTAGGATCTGGTTGACGCGTTCTACTTGACCACTCGATTGAGGGTGAAAATCGGTGCTAAAGGAAAGGCGGGTTCCCATAGCATTTTGGAAACTTTCCCAAAATCGAGAGGTGAAAAGACTTCCTCGATCCGAGTTAATTTCCAAAGGAACACCATGGAGAGACACGATTCGGGAGATGTATAAGTCTGCCAACTGGCTAGCGGTTATACTCTCACGAACAGGTAAGAAATGGGCCACTTTGGAAAGACGATCGACAACGACGAAGATAGCATTATTCCCTCTCTTGGTTCTGGGAAAACCGGTAATGAAATCCATACCAATTTTATCCCATTTCCATTCAGGAATAGCTAAGGGTTGAAGGGTGCCAGCAGGCCGTTGATGCTCTACTTTTACACGACGGCAGACATCGCAATTAGCAATATACTAAGCAATTTCTCTCTTCATCCTAGTCCACCAGAACCTCTGGCGTAGGTCCTGATACATCTTAGTACTACCGGGATGAATGGTGAGAGGGGATTCATGAGCCTCCTTAAGGATCAACTGCCGTAGATGCTGGTTCTTGGGAACCACTAAACGGTTCTCAAAGTACACAACACCATGATCATTTGTGGAGAAACAACTAGCACCTCCGCTAGCAATGTTCTCCTTGATTTTAGATATTCCCTTATCTCGCTTTTGGGCAGCGATAATTTGATCCGTAAGAGTAGGTTTCGCCACCAAGGTGGAAAGAAATCCTTGAGGAACAATGTGAAGGTTAAGCTTCCGAAATTCCTCATGGAGAAGCGGTTGACTTTGTTGTAACATCAGGTTGTTACAATAAGATTTACGACTTAGCGCATCAGCCATGACGTTGGCTTTCCCTGGGGTGTAAGTTATTCCTAAGTCGAAATCTGTGATCAACTCGACCCAACGTCTTTGCCTGAGATTCAAATCCGGTTGGGTGAAGATGTACTTCAGACTTTGGTGGTCAGTGAATATTTCGCAACGATTACCGAGGAGGTAATGTCGCCAGGTCTTAAGTGCATAGACTACGGCTGCAAGCTCTAGATCATGAGTAGGATAATTCTCCTCATGTGGGTGCAATTGCCGTGAAGCGTAAGCAATTACGTGTCGATCTTGCATGAGAATGCAACCTAGTCCTTGTCGCGAGGCGTCGCAGTAGATAACAAAGTCCTTGGAGAAGTCTGGCGGTACCAGTACGGGAGCAGAAGTCAGGCGTCTTTTCAGTTCCTGAAAGCTGTGCTCACATTGTGGAGTCCATTCGAACTTTTTATCTTTCTTGAGGAGTTCGGTTAGAGGTTTAGCAACTTTGGAGAAGTTTTCGACAAAGCGACGGCAATAGCTCGCTAAGCCCAGAAAACTCCGAACTTGCTTGACCGATTCAGGTGGAGTCCAATTAAGGACGGCTTGAACTCGCTCAGGGTTAACAGCAATACCTTTACCAGATATTACATGACCCAGATAGGTCACTTCTGACAACCAAAATTCACATTTAGAAAATTTGGCATAAAGGCGATGCTCTCGAAGTTTCTTCAACACTAGCCTTAGATGTTCGGCATGTTCTTCCTCGTTCTTGGAGTAGATGAGTATATCATCGAGGTAAACCACGACGAATTTATCCAAATACTCCATGAAGATTGAGTTCATTAACCGAGAAAAGGTGGCTGGAGCGTTGGTTAAACCGAAGGACATGACGGTGTACTCGTATTGGCCATAACGAGTAACAAAGGCCGTTTTAGGAATGTCCCCGTTCCTGATTTTGATTTGATGGTAGCCCAACCTCAAATCCATTTTGGAGAAGATTGAGGATCCAGCGAGCTGATCATACAGGTCGTTGATCCTGGGGAGCGGATATTTGTTCTTGATTGTGACCAAATTGACAGGTCGATAATCTACAACCATCCGGTCCGTACCATCCTTCTTCTTGACGAAGAGGACGGGGCAAGCCCACGGAGATGAACTAGGTCGGATGAAACCCTTTTTCAAGGACTCATCGAGTTGTTTCTTAAGCTCGGCTAGTTCTAGTGGTGCCATCTTATAGGGTCTTCTAGCAATCGGAACGGTTCCTGGAATGAGGTCTATTACGAACTCAACATCCCTGTCAGGTGGAACACCTGGCAATTCCTCTGGGAAGACATCCGGGAAGTCACGGACTACCGGAACGTCCTCAAGGTCTGGCAAAGGGCTGGCGTTAAGAGAATATAACTGTCGCTTGGCTAATCGGGTCAAGACATTGACTATCTTCCCCGAAGGATGGGTGAGTTGAACAGTCCTAGAGAAGCAATCAATTTTGGCATGATGAGCTGACATCCAGTCCATACCCAAGATGATATTAATATCTGAAGATTTGAGAGCTATCAAAGATGCAAGGAAAACAAGTCTGTCGACTTGGATTTCATTTCCATAACTTACCCTGGAGGTTTGCCATCTAGAACCGGGAGTAGAAATTTCCATAGTGGATGGCATGTCACAGAATGCGGTGTTATGCAAACGAGCATAGTTCTCGGATATAAATGAATGAGATTCTCCTGTATCAAAAAGAACAGATGCCGGGTGGCAATTAACAAGGAGTGTACCGAGAACGACGTTGGGATCCTCTTGAGCTTCTTCGGCAGAGATACAGTTGACATGGCCACGTGTAGCGGTGGCCGGCTTGGCGTGGAACACTTTACCTGTCGGCTTGCCACGGCCAACAGCTTTAGCAGATTGGTTGGGGTTGGTTTGGGGACACTCACGCATATAGTGGCCAGATTCCCCACACTTAAAACAAGTCACGGAACTGGCGCGTGGAGGAGCATTGTTGGTTGGACCACCATAGGGCTTGGCTGGTGCAAACTGTTGAACGGGGCGAGGCGCCTGGAAGGATGGCCTCGGTGTGAACCTGGGTGGCAGGGCAGTGTTGGGCACCCACACGCGGCGCTTCTGAGGACCAGCACCGGATGAGGAACCCACGTCACGGCCATGCTTGCGTGTTGCGTCATAATCAGTCTGACCAGTCTCAGCACTGATGGCCTTGTCAACAAGCTTCTGAAAAGATGTGCACTCATGCAGACGGAGGTCATGACGAAGCTCAGGACTAAGCCCCTTACGGAACCTTGCTTGCTTCTTGGCATCAGTAGAAACTTCCTCAGTGGCATATCGTGCGAGGTTACCGAACTCCCTGCTGTAAGCATCCACAGAGAGTCGGCCCTGAGTGAAACTGCAAAATTCCTCACGTTTACGGTCCATGAGACCCTCCGGAATGTGATGTTCACGGAAAGCCTCGCTGAATTCAGCCCAAGTAGTGACATGGCCCGCTGGGCGCATAGCTCCATAATTCTCCCACCATAGACTGGCGGGGCCTTCAAGATGATATGCAGCAAAGGTGACCTTGTCAGCCTCAGCTACTAGCGCGGAACGCAGTTTGTGAGAAATACTGCGAAGCCAGTCATCAGCGTCGAGAGGCTCGACGGAGTGGTGGAACGTGGGTGGATGTAACTTGATGAAATCACTGAGTGACACCACGTTAGTCCTCTGATGGTGTGCTGTGTTCTGTTCAATACGCTCCAACAAACGGTTGGTCTCCCGCTTGTTTCTTTCGGCTTCCATCATAACCTCGGCTAGGGAAGGAGGATGAGGCAGATTTGCATTCCTGACTTCACTGCCTTCGGCCTGCTCTTGAGGAGCAGGGTTATTGCGCGTGTTGACCATCCTAGGTAAACAAGACAATGATTTAGTCAGAATGATAAGATTCCGACATAGGATACAGAATGTAAGGAATAACTCGGAATGCAAGATGATCATCCGTATGACATGGTAGATACAGAAACTGCTTCTTTATTCCATCGTCATACACACCATACAAGGTTTAGTACAAGACCAAACAAGGTACTATTACGGTGAAAAGAGGATTACATCTCATCGGAGGCATCCCAAGCTCCTATACATTATTTTTCTACACCTCCGGAAGGCGGTACAAACTAGGTCATATCCCACGAGTCACGCAGGACGATAGACGACACAGCTAGTACGAACTAGTGATACTACCACTAACTCAGACCGATCCGTAGTAGTCCTCGTAGAAGTCACCTCCATAGCCTGGAAGCTCAACATGATCATCCGGGAACAGACGATCTCGCGGAGCTTGTGGACCATAGGGGCTAGGATGAGGTCTTGGACCAACAGACGGTGGCCTGCGGGGACCGCGAGGTGGGGTGATGCCTCCTACATCACGCCAACCCATCACGTCTGGCAGAGCAGATCTCACAGGATAGAGATCGCGCATATCCGAATATCCAGCTTGCACAGCCGGTGCAAACCGAGTCAACGTGGCCCAATGGTCAGCACGGGTATTGAAAAGCTCTAGCCTCAAGGCCCGATTTTCACGGTCCTTATCCTCGAGCATCTCAGCAGTGGTGCGAGTCCGTGAATCCTCCTGAGTGGGGTCAGCATAGATAGCCTGGAGATACCCTTGTGCTCCCGGAAGTGATCCTGGCATATACCGGAAATCAGAGTCCCGAAATAGGCCAGACCTGACTCGCATGATGGTCATCATAGAGTAGGCGGCGTCCTGCACAGCCATCTCAATAGTAACCCCGAGTCCATAGGAGCAGTGAAGGGGCTCGGTGGATCCAGGATAAGATGGAAATATCCTGACAGTGCAGAGATACTGGCTTTGATTAAAGTCTCGAAATTGCTCTTCGACCGTGTACTCAGGATACCAACGGTATCCAGCCTCAGTCATTACCCTGACCAACATGGCGGTATGGCCGGGTACATCTAGGCATCGAGTCAGGCGAACCACTTGATTGAGGTCGCGAGTGGCCATCTAAAAGCACAACCATAATGCAAAGGCATTAGAATTTCTAGCAAAATTTCGGCAGCATAACAGCTGTAAATGCTCAAAAAAGGATTTTGAGACATTTGACAAAGGATTTCATACACACTCAACAACATCATATCAAAGTTCTGAGTCCATCCTAGCAACATAATGTGGTAGTAGAACTGAACTAGGCTTGTATCCATCAAACCTATAAGGTACTACTGATTAGTAACACGTGATCCTGATAGAGAGAAAGATCCTAATTCCTTAACCCCCGGTGGAAGAATAGACTGACTCAGATCAGAATGTCATAAGATAAAGGAGTAAAAAGAGCCTTACGTTCCAACCCACAAACAATTCCCCTACATATAACTAAAGAATTTCTAGACTCAAATCGACCAGTTTGGCTTGGAGAACCTACAGGCAGTCTGGCTCTGATACCAACGCTGTCAGGACCCTGCCTCGATGCCACATAGGTCTAGCATGTAACACCTCAGATCACTTTGCGGCCTCACGCACGGTATTCCCACGGGTGTTGCCTTACCTTTGCCCGGGACCGTTTGCGCCTTTTGGCACACGTATATGATAGTGTCGCTAGCACCCATATGATAAGGAGCCCGGGCTGACATGGCTAGTCGTAAACCCAAAGTGGCACAGACTTACAGGGACAGGCATCCATGACCCAGCATCGAACGTGTCGGTCATCAGCAAGTGGGTCCGGGCTGTAGCACTGGGCTAGCAGGACTCCGGTAAACCGGGCTGTAGCGGGCTAACAGGACTCCGGTACTCAATGCGTGACATTTCCCCGAAGGGACAGACACAGGAACGAAGAAGGACACATGCCGGCCAGCCTAAGTGTTCCAGAGCAGTAGCAAGCTACCATGGCTCAGTGGTAACACTAGGAGACATTTCCCGGTAAGAGAGGCTACTAAAGATAAACAACTAGATAGTCAGATCCCACACATACCAAGCATTTCAATCATACACACAATATGCTCGATATGTGCAAATACAACAAGGCATCACAACATGACTCTACGACACAAGTACTTTATTTAAGGCTCAGAGAGCCATACATAACATACACATAGGTACGGGTCACACGACCCAGCATTCAAGTCATACAGTCATACAAACCAGCAGCGGAAGTAACTTGTCTGAGTACAGACAACTAGTAAAATAAAAGAGGCTTGGAAAGCCTAGCTATACTACGTGGTCCTTCACAAGCTCAGGATCACCACCTGGGCCTTAGCCTACTCATTGATGTCAACGTCTACGAAGAACCCATCAGAAGGGGTTGCAGCGTCTTCTGTAAAAATGTAAATTATAGCAACATGAGTACAAAGGTACTCAGCAAGACTTACATCAGATCCTACATACATGCACATTATCAAGAAGGGTTGGTGGAGTTGTTGCAGCAAGCCAGCTTTGACTCTTGGCTAGGCTATCCTACGAGACTCCAACTTGAAATGGTTTTGCGTACACGAGTCCACTACTCACCACTTCAATACACTACCGAGGATCCACCTCCGTCTTCCTACGGAAGAGCCATCCTCGGCACTCACACTTATCTTGAGGCTTTTAGTAGTTTCCATTTACTTGTCTATGAACTGTATAGGCAACCAAGTAGTCCTTTACCGCGGACGCGGCTATTCGAATAGATCATGTTAACCCTGCAGGGGTGTACTTCTTCATACATGTTTCCACCACTTAGCGTCTGCACACGACATGTGCTCGGCAGACTTCAAGCGAAAGCCGACGTGGGTGTAGACCACGACCTACCTAAACACCTAAGTCTCTAGTCCAGGTTTATCGCCTATTCGGGTTCCATCCATGAGGAGATCCGGCCGAGGTTTCGCTCACAGCCCCAAACGATGTGAACAGGGTTCCGTGACACCTAACGGGTGCCGGTTACCCGGCCACGTACCTACCGCATCACAGCCCACCCCTACGGTCAGCGCTGTCCACGGCCTCCAGTAGGCTACAAACACCAGAAACTACTTGCAACTCCTGGACAGAGGACTAGGGTGAATAAGAAGTCGAGCGGGGTCATATTTCAGGGCCCAATGCATGGTAGTAGCTGTATCTTAAATCACACATACAGATCTCAGTGCTTAAGGTCGGCTTCAATGAAACAACCCACCATGTACTCCTACATGGCCTCTCATCGATACCTTTACCAAATCGTGTTCACCACACCACTCTCATTACCGACATAATCATTTCACTCTAGCCCATCACCCAGATGAACCAGACCTGACACGACTCTAAGCATAGCAGGCATAGCAAGGTAGGAACAACACATACATATGGCTCAATCAACTCCTACACATGCTAGTGGGTTTCATCTAGTTACTGTGGCAATGACAGGTCATGCAGAGGAAGTGGGTTCAACTACCGTAGCACACAGCAGTTTGAAACGCGTTGTCTTAATGCAGTAAAAGAGAGCAGGAGCGAGAACATGGGATTGTATCGATATGATCAAATGGTTGGTTGCTTGCCTGATGGTTCGATGCACTGATACGGTTCTTCGTTAGGGTAATCACGGTACTCCTCGGAGGCAGAACCTGCCGCAAAGAACACCGATACACAACCATCACCAAACAATGTGCAACAATATGATGCATGCATGAAACATGGCAATATGAGTGTGTTGGGCTAATGCAACTAAGACCAGAAGGGTTTGAACCAATTTGAACCAAAGATTCAAATTTCAAACTCATACATGGCCCTTTAAAGTGTTTTTCCTTGTTCTGCATTAAACATCAAGTTAACTTGTTTAATCATGCATGAAAATAGTACAGATGGATAGATTGGATTTTTCTGATCATTTTTCATATATAACTTGTCTGATTTGGAGTTACAGATTAAAAGTTATGAATTTTTGAAGTTTAAACTATATTCTGGAATTTCCTATATTAGATTAAATCCAGAAAATCAATTACTGCGTCAGCCTGACGTCAGTGTGACATCAGCAGGTCAACGGGACACGGTCCGGGTCAAACCTGACAGTGGGTCCCGCGTGTCAGTGTGATTAATTAAACTAAAATTAATTTAAACTAATCCTAATTAGTTAACAGGGCTGGGCCCCACCTGTCATTGACTCAGGAGAGTCAACCAGGGCCCACCCGTGGTCAAACCCGGGTCGGCTGCACCGGCGTTTAGCCGCCGGCGAGCCCGACGCGGCGGCGGAAGTGGTTTTTGCCGTTCCGGCAACCAAACGAGCCGCGGAGGCCACCGGAGAGGAGCTGAGGACGAACCGCAGCTCTTGGTGGAGTCCGTTGGGGTCGGGGTGGCCGGAGTTGGCGCCGGCGACGACTTTGGCGGCCACCGGAGTTCGGCCGAAGTCGAACTTGACGCAAGAGGGGTCGGTGAGGTGCGGGGAGTAGCTAGTTAGGTGCTACGTGACGCGGTGAGCATGATGGACACCGTGGAGTGGCCGGAGGATGACCGGGAGCACGTCGGCGACGAGCTCCGCGGCGGTGGGTGCGGTTGAGCTCCGGGAGGTCGCTACACGGCTCGGGAGCAAGAAAAGAAGGGAGGGGAAGATGGCTAAGCTCACGGGGAGTTCGACGAAGCCCTTGGTGCGGCCGGGGACGGACCGGAGCGACGACGGCGTTGAAGGGGATCTCCGGCGACGGCGGTTCGGTCGAGGTCGATGCGGTGGGCTCGGGCCTTGCGAGCGCTCGGGGCTCGGCTTGCTCGAAGGAGAGGAGGGTGGCGGAGCTCCTGGACACTGCGGCACGGCGTGGGGTTGACGGAGGGCGTGGCTACGGCGAGGGGGTGGCGGCGATGGCGTCGGCCATGGCGGGGGAGCGCGAGAGAGAGGGGTTGGGGGAGAATGGAGGTGTCCTGCGGGTTCACGGCGCTGCGTGGAGCTCATCCATCCAGCCCCGAGGCGAGGAGGTGGAGCAGGGCGGCAGCCAGCTGCGTGGCGCGCGCTGCGGTCGCCGTCGGGCACCTGCCTGCCTGCCTGGCCGGCAAGCAGCTCGCTGGAGCGGCGCTGGGCTGGGCCGGCAGGTGGGCCGGGTGCTGGGCGCCAGGTAAGGTTTTTCTATTTTTTCTGTTTTCTGTTTTTTAATACTTCTGCAACTTTGTTGAATTAATAAAAATACTTAGGCAACTCCTAAAATCACCAAACTACTCCTGGTCCATAGTTGGATTATTTCCAACATGAAACATTTTAGTTTGGAGATATTTGAGCATTTAAATATTTTATATAATTTTAAATGCCCAAACTCAAATATTTATGATTTAATTCAAAGACCCTAAGATGGCCTAGGAAAATGTGCATCACTTCTGGCAGAGGTTCTGAACCAAGAAAAAAATGGTGGGCATTTTAGAAGGGCATTTCAGGTTCATTGAAAAAGTTTTTAGTAAACCCTAGTTGGTTTCAGAGGGGGCTGGGGGTTCTGTCATCCCCATTTCAGGTTTCTGATGAAAGAATAAACATGATGCAACACTCTAATGCATGAACTAGCTAGGGTGTGACATTTATATGCATTTATTTGCTATTTTATATGATTTCTGGGACTAACCTATTAACCTAGAGCCCAGTGCCAGTTTCTATTTTTTCCTTGTTTTTGAGTTTTACAGAAAAGGAATACCAAACGGAGTCCAATTGATGTGCCAATTTTTGATGATTTTTTATGGACGAAAAGAAGCCCACGGAGTAAAAGAGTTGGGCCTGAAGAGTCCCGAGCCATCCACGAGGGTGGAGGGCGCACCCTACCCCCCTAGGCGCACCCCCTATCTCGTGGATGACTCGGAGACCCCCCTGACGTGGGACCGACGCCAAAGATTCCTATAAATACTGAAACCCCCGAAAAGAAACCTAGATCGGGAGTTACGCTGCCTCAAGCCTCTGTAGCCACCAAAAACCAATTGGGACCCTGTTCCGGTACCCTGCCGGAGGGGGGATCCATCACCGGTGGCCATATTCATCATCCTGACGCTCTCCATGACGAGGAGGGAGTAGTACACCCTCGGGGTTGAGGGTACCAGTAGCTATGTGTTTGATCTCTCTCTATCTCTCATGTTCTTGATTTGGCACGATCTTGATGTATTGCGAGCTTTGCTATTATAGTTGGATCCTATGATGTTTCTCCCCCTCTACTCTCATGTAATGGATTGAGTTTTCCCTTTGAAGTTATCTTATCGGATTGAGTCTTTAAGGATTTGAGAACACTTGATGTATGCCTTGCATGTGCTTATCTGTGGTGACAATGGGATATTCACATGATCTACTTGATGTATGTTTTGGTGATCAACTTGTGGGTTCAGTGACCTTGTGAACTTATGCATAGGGGTTGGCACACGCTTTTGTCTTGACTCTCTGGTAGAAACTTTCACTACTAGGAAAAGGGCTATAGATGGAAATGGCACTAATGGCGCACCAGACATGTGGTGCGCCATTAGTATATACTAATGGCGCACCACCTTCTGATGCGCCATTAGTGTTGAAACTACTAATGGCGCACCCTGCCTACGGTGCGCCATTAGTACCAATTTTTTTTGAACTAGTGCGCCTGTCCAAACATACTAATGGCGCACCGTGTGTGTGGTGCGCCATTACTAGTTAAACTAGTAATGGCGCAGCATGCCACGGTGCGCCATTAGTAACCTTGGCCACCACTTCCACCGAATGCACCCCCCCCCCCTTGTGGATCGCCTTTTCAGTTTAAAAAAAATAAAACAAAATGATAAAAATGTCAAAAAATAAAAGAAAATAAGTTTCCCATGTGATATGTGGCCTAGTTGTTGGGAAAATTTGCAAATATGAATTTTGACTTCATTTGCAAAATCTCGCGAGAATTTGTAAAAATGGGCATAACTTTTGCATACTAACTCGGATGAAAAAGTTTTTTATATGAAAAATCATCTACTCGAAAAGTTACATCCAAATTTAACCGGGGGAACCCTGTTAAACATTTTCAAAATCCTCAAAAACCTAACAGAAAAAAAGATACGGGGCTTTTAAGATCTAGAGAGGCAAAAAAAATCAAAAAAATTCAAACTTACTAATGGCGCACCTGCCCATGGTGCGCCATTAGTATCTTCCCTCCTTCAAAATTCAGAATAAGTCAAAAAAATAAAAAAAATTACTAATGGCGCACCTGACCATGGTGCGCCATTAGTATCTTCCCGCCTTCAAAATTCAAAATAAATCAAAAAAATAAAAAAAAAATTACTAATGGCGCACCTGACCATGGTGCGCCATTAGTATCTTCCCGCCTTCAAAATTCAAAATAAATAAAAAAAATAAAAAAAATTACTAATGGCGCACCTAACCGCGGTGCGCCATTAGTATGCCGTATATATGGCTGGTCCTCTCCTCCTCTCTTCATTTCATCTTCCCTTCTCTCCTCCTCTGCGGCGACCTCCTCCTACCTCCTCCCTCCTCCCTCCTCCCTCCTCCCTCCTCCCCTCCCCTCCCCTCCCCTCATGGTTTCTTCTCCCTCCTCTCCGGCGACCTCCTCCTCCCTCCTCCCCTCCCCTCCCCTCCCCTCATGGTTTCTTCTCCCTCCTCTCCGGTGAGGCAAAAAATCCCCTCCTCTCTGGTGAGCTCCTCCTCCCTCCTCTCCGGTGAGCTCCTCCTCCCTCCTCTCCGGTGAGCTCCTCCTCCCTCCTCTCCGGTGAGCTCCTCCTCCCTCCTCTCCGGTGAGCTCCTCCTCCCTCCTCTCTGGTGAGCTCCTCCTCCTCCTCTCCAGCGAACTCCTCTCCGGCAAAAGACCATGGCAACAAGATCCAAAAACAACAGGAACAAAATTTGAGAATATTGTCGTGCCAAAAAACAAGCAAAAAAAAACGAGCAAAAAAATGGGCAAAAAATCACGATCCAGATCTAGATTCTAAATGACGCATCACTAATGGCGCATCACAGGAAAGTGCGCCATTAGTATGCCGCGGTTACTAATGGCGCATCCAGTTGTGGTGCGCCATTAGTATCCAAAGCACCTGGCCCCTGGGAGACATACTAATGGCGCACCGTGGCCTATACTAATGGCGCACCAGGGGGTGCGCCATTAGTATACCAGATACTAATGGCGCACCACTGGTGCGCCATTAGTAAAAATTACTAATGGCGTGCTGTTAGTGGCGCACCACAGATGCGCCATTAATGGCCATAATAGGTGCGCCATTAGTAGAGGTTTTTCTAGTAGTGTTTGGGGCACTCTATGAAGTTCTTTGTGTTGGTTTGAATAGATGAATCTGAGATTGTGTGATGCATATCGTATAATCATGCTAGTGGATACTTGAGGTGACATTGGAGTATCTTAGTGACATTAGGGTTTTGGTTGATGTGTGTCTTAAGGTGTTATTTTACTACGAACTCTAGGGTTGTTTGTGACTGAAAGTGCAACTATCCCTGGGTGCTTTTGGTAATTATTAACAACATATAGCTCATTGAACTAATGATATGTCAAGATGAACATTTTAGGAAAGTTCAATGATTGGCATGTCATGGATTAGGAATGCGGACCCCTCAAAATGCTAAGGACAAATGATTGGCTCAAGCTCTAAAGCTCAAAACTCTACATTTTACTTTTAGTGATCCAAGATCACATTGAGTCCATAGGAAAAGCCAATACTATTAAAAGGGGATGAGGTGTTGCTTAATGGCTTGCTTGCTCAAGATGCTTAGTGATATGCTCCAAAAACCCTGAACCACTTTCTCATATCCACATATGTCCCAAACTAAAAAGTCAAACTCGGCCCCACCGATTTGATCTATCCGGTACCACCGAGTTCATTTGACATAGCCACTTCCAGAAACCCTAGTCAGTTCGGACTCACCGATAGGGATCTCGGTCTCACCGAGATGGGATTGCAAACTCTCTGTTTCCCTTTGTAACGTTTCGGTCTAGCCGAGATGAGCGATCGGTCCCAGCGAGTTTGCAATGCAAACTCTTTGTTTCCCTTTCGTAATGTTTCGGTCTCACCGAGATGAGCGAATCGGTCCCACTGAGTTTGCCTGACCAACTCTATGGTCAGCTTATTACCAAAGTCGATCCCACCAAGTTTGTGTAATCGGTCTCACAGAGATTACGTTATGCCCTAACCATAAAGAAATCGGTCCCACCGAGTTGACATGTCGGTCCCACCGAAATGCCTAACGGTCACATTATGAACTAAATCAGTCTGACCGAGTTTTCTTATTCGGTCTCACCGAGTTTGGTAAATCATGTGTAACGATTAGATTTTGTGTGGAGGCTTCAAGATGGGAATGGGCCAGCCCGGACCTGGCCTTGGACCTGGCCCTGTGGCCCCAAGGTTAATATGTGAGGCCATGGGTCGGCCCATTTTGTCAGAAATTTATGGCCTCACTGACCCGTTGGGTAAATGAGGCCGACCCAAAATTCAGTGAATTAACAATTTCTTTTCTGAAAAAATGCCTATGGTACACCACCAAACAGCAAGGAGTGGTTTTTGCCAACACCAAAAAAAATTCATGTCTGCTGTCTACAAGATTGACAAAAACTCCTACACATATATGCACGGAAACTACTGCAGAACTAACAATGAAAGTCTGAAACTATAGTAGTCTCACCTATACATACTGAAACTCCAGAATCATCATACGCACTGAGACTCCAACTGGATCTAGACTGAACTCTGCAGTACTGTAGTTTATAGAATCTACTACACTGAAGCTCCTACTACAGAATCTACACATATACGCTCTGAGTCACTGACCAAGAACCAAAAGAGGACGATCTAGTCTATATGTTCTTGGCTGGCAGTTGCGCTGGGAAGGGGAGGAAGCCGTCAAGTGAGCACAATCCAAAGACCGCGAAGGCTAGCGTGTGGCGATCTGGACAGTTGGACGGCTACCAGGACGGCGAGCTCGACGACATCGGGAATGCAGGACGGCAAGCTCGACGACGACCGGGACAGCAAGACAGTGAGCTCAACGGCAACTGAGACGAAGAACGGGAGTGCACCAGGAGTGGGAGGAACGACGGCGGTGGCAGAGATGCTCGGGCCGGGCGGCGGTGGCAGAGATGGTCAGGGGCAGCCAGCAGCGACAGCGATTTGACTGGGTCGACCCGTATGATCCATCGGGTCGCACAGTGCCGGCTCCATTGACCCGTTTATCACTTAGGGCCAACCCATTTGACCCATTGGCCTCGACTTTTTGGGCCGGGTCAGTAAACCAGCGGGCCGACCCGGCCCATTCCCATCTTGATGGAGGCTATATATACCCATCCACCCTCTCTTCATTTGTGGAGAAAGCCATCAGAACATGCCTACACTTCCAACATTCATTTTCTCAGAGAGAACCACCTACTCATGTGTTGAGGTCAAGATATTCCATTCCAACCACATAAATCTTGATCTCTAGCCTTGCCCAAGTTGCTTTCCACTCAAATCATCTTTCCACCAAATCCAATCCTATGAGAGAGAGTTGAGTGTTGGGGAGACTATCATTTGAAGCACAAGAGCAAGGAGTTCATCATCAACACACCATCTATTACCTTTTGGAGAGAGGTGTCTCCTAGATTGGTTAGGTGTCACTTGGGAGCCTCCGTCAAGATTGTGGAGTTGAACCAAGGAGTTTGTACGGGCAAGGAGATCGCCTACTTCATGAAGATCTACCCTAGTGAGGCAAGTCCTTCATGGGTGATGGCCATGGTGGGATAGACAAGGTTGCTTCTTCGTGGACCCTTCGTGGGTGGAGCCCTCCGTGGACTCGCGCAGCCGTTGCCCTTCGTGGGTTGAAGTCTCCATCAACGTGGATGTACGATAGCACCACCTATCAGAACCACGCCAAAAATCTCCATGTCTCCAATTGCGTTTGCTCCCTCAAACTCCTCCCTTTACCTTCATGTGCAATGTTTTACATTCCATTGCTATACTCTTAGAATTGCATGTGTAGGTTGATTGCCTGACTTGTGTAAAGTTGCCAAAATCTGCCAAGACTTAAAATTGGGAAAAGGCTAGATTTTTATTTGGTCAATTAGTCTAATCACCCCCCTCTAGACATGCTTTCGATCCTACAAGTGGTATCAGAGCCACGGTCTCCATTTTCCTTGATTTCCATAGCTTTTGGTGATCATAGCCTTGGTTTCACAACCTAGGAGAGTATGGCGTCTAGCGAGGGAAATTACCACCATAGAGGTCCTTACTTTGATGGTACTAATTTTGCTAGTTGGAAGCATAAGATGAAAATGCATATTCTTGGACATAACCCTGCCGTTTGGGCTATTGTGTGTATTGGCTTACAAGGTGAGTTCTTCGATGGGAGAGAACCAAACCGTGAAGCTACCGTGGAAGAGTTGAAGATGCTGCAATACAATGCTCAAGCTTGTGATATTCTCTTCAACGGATTGTGCCCGAAGAATTCAATAAAATCAACCGTCTTGAAAATGCAAAGGAAATTTGGGATACTTTGATTGATATGCACGAAGGTACTGACTCCGTCAAGGAATCCAAATTGCATGTGATTCAAAGTCAGCTTGACAATTTGAAAATGAAGGATGGTGAAGGTGTCGCTGAAATGTACTCTAGGCTTGCTCTCATCACAAATGAGATTGCCGGCTTAGGAAGTGAAGAGATGACCGATAGATTCATCATCAAGAAGATCCTAAGAGCCTTGGATGGAAAATATTATACCATGTGCACATTGATCCAAATGATGCCCAGTTACAAAGATCTCAAGCCAACGAAAGTCATTGGAAGAATTGTTGCTCATGAGATGTCACTCAAGGATAAAGAAGAGCTTCACAACAAGTCAAGTGGTGCTTACAAAGCCTCATGTGATGCTCCTACATCGTCAAGTGATAAACAAACCTCAATGAAGAATTGATCCTAATGGTGAAGAACTTCAAGAAGTTCTACAAGAGTAGAAGCAAGGAAAGAATTTCCAAGTCAAGGTCCTACAATGACAAAAGATCTTCGAGTCGTGAACGTAATTGCTACAATTGTGGAAGACCCGGACACTACTCCAATGAGTATACATCTCCCTACAAAAGAAGAGAAGATTCATCTAGAAGAAGACGTAGAAGAGAAGAATCACCACCAAGAGAGAGAAGGAGTAGAGATGATTGTTATGAACGAAGAACCTCCCGGAGAAGGAAGGATTCGGAAAGGAAGGACAAATCATCAAAGAACTGCACAAAATGAAGACATCAAGCTCATGTTGGTGAATGGGTATCCGACTCTGATTCCGACCATCACTCCGAAAGAAATTATCACTCCGACTCCGAATATACTCAAGATGAAGGTGTTGTCGGTCTAGCAATCATATCAACCAACTCCTATGACATATTTGACTCACCAAATGAAGGAATTGGAAGATTCTTCATAGATAAAGGCCCAAAGGTATCACACCCTGAGTATGTTGATTTCAATAGTGATGAAGATGATTTGCTAGATGATGATGATTTACTTGTTGATAACTCTAGTTATGAAAACTATGATGAATTTGCTATTAATCATGCTAATCAAGATAAAACGAATGCTGATGATAGAAGGAGATTGATCGTCTAACTAAAGAACTAAATACTCTTAAGTTAGCTCATGAAACTACCTTGGAAGATCATCGAGAACTTTTAAAGACTCGTGAGAAGCTACGCTTTGAAAAGCTCAACCTAGAGCAAGAGCATGAGTTTTTAAAGGCAATCAATGATGATCTTCGCAAGGAAAGTTCTTCTTACATTGCCAAGCGTTTACTCTTGTCTACTTACATGCCACAAGTTAAATCTAGCAACAGAAGTAAGAAAGATTCTTCTTCTAGTAGTAACAATAATCATGCTAAATCCAATGTTGTTGCTTCTAGTAGTTCTCTTGATTCCACTAATGATTCTCTTAGCCAAGTTTCACTTGAGCAAGAAAATAGCTTATTGAAGGGAATTATAGAGAAAGGTGTTTACAATAGCCTTGCCGGAAGTAAGCAATTTGAGGAAATTGTACGCAAGCAAGGAAGGCACCAGAAGAACCAAGGTGTTGGTTTTGAAAGAAAGTTCAATGCCAATGGAGTTGAGTGGGAAGAAGATCAATACCCCAAGACAAATTTTCTTCCTCAACAAGAGAAGTATGATCCTACTTCTTTCCAAGGGACACAAGCTCAAAATGATCTTCCACCACAAGACCACAAGCAAAAAGGCAAGAATAAGCTTCAAGAGGAGATTGATGCATTTGAAGAAGCTCCCAAGGCCTTGGTCAAGTGGGTTCCCAAGACTACATCAAGTTCTACTTCATCAAGTACGACTACAACCCCAAGGATTCCCATCAAGATGATTTGGATTCCGAAGAAGAAGAACTAGAGAGTTCTTGAGGTGACTCCGCCAACACACTTCACTCATATCATTTTGGCAAGAACAAGTGCAAACAACTTCCATATCCTGCACTAGTTCAAGGAGTCACAAACCCTCTTGTTGGTAAGACAAGGGACAAGGTAACCTAATGCTTTCATGGACATCATCTTGTGTGTACATCATTCTATGTCTATGGATATCCTTGCTTGTTCCTTGTGGGACTAACCCGTGTAGGTATTGAAAGTGCAACTCACTCCAATGGATTGCTCTGAATGATCTACATTAACATGGAGCGTCCACATCTTCAACACCTACATGAAGTCATCGTCGACAAAACCCAAGGTTAGTTCATCCCTCTTAAGGGGGATATCACATCTAGGGGGAGCTTTACTCTAAGAATTGAGCTAAAGCAACTCTAACGGTGTGAACACAACAATGCCTTATGTAAAAGTGGTAACCCCACTTGTGCTTAAACGATGAGTATGACCTATGATCAAATGTTCCCATTTGACTCCTAAGTCAATATACTCATATATAGATGATCTAGTCATCGCAAATTGCTTGATAGATGCTAGAGTGTTTGTGCATGCTTTGCCACATATTTCATTTGCCATTTTATCATGTGAGCATGTTGGTTGCATACTTTTCTCATTCGAGGACATCCACTTGTTGCTTTGATTGTTTGGCTCTTTCTCTTTTGCCAAGTGGATGGACAAGAATGCCTAAGAACCTCCTCTAGCTATCTATGATTTTCTCGTCTCAAACTCTATTCATGCTACATCACAAAGTTTGATCAAGTCAGATTCGAACCACTCTGTGTGAGGAGCACTCGGAGTCTCCAATTCCTCATAGACTTAAACTTCCCAAACCTCTTTGTGCATTTCGGTATGATCGAGTCATCCATTTCGGTCAGACCGAGTTCACTAACTTGATCTAGGTTTTCATCTCGGTGCAATCGATTTGAACATTTCGGTCACACCGAGTTGCAGTAACCGCTTGCGATTCTGCATCTCGGTGCCACTGAGTTGTTCCACTCGGTCACACCGACAGGGTCGGGATATATATATACACGAGTGAGATTTTGGAAATTTCTTCAAAAGCCCTCAGCCCGTGCGTACCCTGCTCTGCGTCCTCGGGTCTCTGGATTATCTCCTTGCCGCCAGCGACCTCCCGCCGCTGGTTTCTGTCATTGTCAACGAGAATCTGCTCTGCCGTTGCCACCGAAGCGAACTCCCGCCGAACTAGGGTATGAGTTCGACCCTTTGTGCTCTCCTTTTACCTCCGATTCTAAGCACAAGGTCAATGACATGATCTTTGCCACGTATGACATCAATCTATCTAGAGAAAACTTCCTTTAGGTTAAGTTTGATTCGAAAAATTAGGGTTAGGTCTCCGCTGAACTCATCTCGGATCAACTGAATTGTAGAAATCGGTCTCACCGATTTGGCTTAGGCCATTGCACATGCGCTTTCTGGTCTGACCAAAAACTGCAAATCGGCGTGACCGGGTTAAATTCTCTGTGAAACCCTAGCAATCTCGATGCCACCGAACTGTGACTCGGTCTGACCGAGTTCACTAGTTTAGGTTCCAATGTTGCTTTGGTATCACCGAGTTTATTAATTCGGTAGCTCCGAAATCATTTCAGTAGAGAACTAAAACTAAGTTTTTGACTCGTTTATTTTGCAAAAATCTCTGCACTTTATGATGCTCATCTACTCTACCTCATCTATATCTATTCACAGGGTTTGCTGCCAGTTTGCCTGCCAAGATGTTTGACCAGAGTGATAGCTAGAATAAATCTGAAGAGCAAGTGCAAATGAGTGAGGGCACTAGTCCCTGAAGCAGCTATGATGAGGGCAGTAGGAGCACTCCAAGCAACTTGCCAAAGGAAGCTACCAGCACAAGAGAAGAGAGCTAAGGCAAAGACACAAAAAGCTGCAAAGATGCCAAGTGCTGAAGAGGTATCTCAAGTGTTCTTGAAGAGCAAACAAGATCAACTTGGATATCTGATCCAATCAACTTTGAGGATTGAGAAGGGCTTGGCCACCCTGACTCAGAATCAGGAGAGCTTGGAGAGGATCATTGAACAAAAATTCTATGATCTTGATCTGAAAGTAACTGAGATGCAGACAACAGTTGAGCAGCTCCAGGAGGAAGCAGAAGGGAAGAAAGGGAAGGCAACTACAGACGCTTTTCGGCGAGTGCCAAGAGGTCAGAGGTCAGCTGCAGTACCAGTACTAGATACTAGAGCTACCACATCAGCACCAACAGCTACAGCTTTAGTGCCACCTCCAGCAGCCACTCCACCAGCTCCAGCTACATCGACTGATGCCTTGATCCTTGGAGTTCTCTCTACACCACCTCCCAAAGACCAAGCCTGAGAGATGCATAACACTATGCATATTTGAACTTTTTGGTAACTTGTTGCCAAAGGGGGAGAAATATGTATAGATCATAGGCTTCGAGAGAGAGTGTTGCTTTCTGTCTCTCTTGCTATTTGTTTGGTTGAACTTTATTGTGTGCTTGTTTGATACCTTATGTCCTTGTGTGAGATACTTGTATGATCATGTGTTTGTTCATATGATACTTTAATGTTTGCTTGGACGATATTATCTCTTATATCCATATATAATCATTCACTTTGCTTGGTGATGAGTGCATGCTTTTAATTGCTATCATTTTGATCGCTCCACCAAGATGTATGTGACATGGAAGAGTAACCCATGATACTAATCGATTGTGCATTTGCATTCAGAAGCAAGTCTTAAATAATGCAGAAATTTAGGGGGAGCTCTTGCTTATCACATACTTATCAAAGCGACAATGTATTTCAATCTTATTATCATTTGTCGAAGCTTTGATCTATACGTTGTCATCAATTACCAAAAAGGGGGGACTGAAAGTGCAACTATCCCTGGGTGGTTTTGGTAATTATTAACAACATATAACTCATTGAACTAATGCTATTTCAAGATGAATATTTCAGGAAAGTTCAATGATTGGCATGGCATGGATTAGGAATGTGGACCCCGCAAAATGCTAAGGACAAAGGATTGGCTCAAGCTCTAAAGCTCAAGACTCTACATTTCAATTTTAGTGATCCAAGATCACATTGAGTCCATAGGAAAAGCCAATACTATTAAAAGGGGATGATGTGTTGCTTAATGGCTTGCTTGCTCAAGATGCTTAGTGATATGCTCCAAAAACCCTCAACCACTTTCTCATATCCACATATGTCCCAAACTAATAAGTCAAACTCGGCCCCACCAATTTGATCTATCCAGCGCCACGGAGTTCATTTGACATAGCCACTGCCAGAAACCCTAGTCACTTCGGTCTCACCGATAGGGAACTCGGTCTCACCAAGATGGGATTGCAAACTCTTTGTTTCCCTTCGTAACGTTTTGGTCTAACTGAGATGAGCGATCAGTCCCACCGAGTTCGCAATGCAAACTCTGTGTTTCCCTTTCATAATGTTTCGGTCTCATCGATATGAGTGAATCGGTCCCGCCGAGTTTGCCTGACCAACTCTCTGGTTAGCTTATTACCAAAGTCAGTCCCACCGAGTTTGCGTAATCGGTCTCACCGAGATTATGTTATGCCCTAACCCTAAAGAAATCATTCCCACCAAGTTGACATGTCAGTCCCACCGAGATGCCCAACTGTCACATTATGAAATAAATCGGTCTGACCGAGTTTTCTGATTCGGTCTCACCGAGTTTGTAAATTGTGCATAACGGTTAGATTTTGTGTGGAGGATATATATACCCCTCCACCCTGTCTTCATTCGTGGAGAAAGCCATCAGAACATGCCTACACTTCCAACATTCATTTTGTGAGAGAGAACCACCTACTCATGTATTGCGGTTAAGATATTCCATTCCAACCACATAAATCTTGATCTCTAGCCTTGCCCAAGTTGCTTTCCACTCAAATCATCTTTCCACCAAATCCAATCCTATGATAGAGAGTTGAGTGTTGGGGAGACTATCATTTCAAGCACAAGAGCAAGGAGTTCATCATCAACACACCATCTATAACCTTTTGGAGAGTGGTGTCTCCTAGATTGGTTAGGTGTCACTTGGGAGCCTCCGTCAAGATTGTGGAGTTGAACCAAGGAGTTTTTACGGGCAAGGAGATCGCCTACTTCGCGAAGATCTACCCTAGTGAGGCAAGTCCTTCGTGGGCGATGGCCATGGTGGGATAGACAAGGTTGCTTCTTTGTGGACCCTTCGTGGGTGGAGCCCTCCGTGGACTCACGCAGTCGTTACCCTTCGTGGGTTGAAGTCTCCATCAACGTGGATGTACGATAGCACCACCTATCGGAACCACGCCAAAAATCTCCGTGTCTCCAATTGCGTTTTCTCCCTCAAACTCCTCCCTTTACATTCATGTGCAATGTTTTACATTCCGCTGCTATACTCTTAGAATTGCATGTGTAGGTTGATTGCTTTTCTTGTGTCAAGTTGCTAAAATCTGCCAAGACTTAAAATTGGGAAAAGGCTAGATTTTGATTTGGTCAAGTAGTCTGATCACTCCCCTCTAGACATACTTTCGATTCTACAGTGACACTTATAGGAATAGCCCAATGGATTGATCGGAAAGAATAACTTTAAGGTGGTTTCGTACCCTATAATAATCCTTCGTTTGTTCTCCGCTATTAGTGACTTCGGAGTGACTCTTTGTTGCATGTTGAGGGATTGTTATATGATCTAATTATGTTATCCTTGTTGAGAGAACTTGCACTAGTGAAAGTATGAACCCTAGGCCTTGTTTTGAAGCATTGCAATACCGTTTGTGCTCACTCTTACCGCTTGTTACCTTGCTGTTTTTATATTTTCAGATTACAAAAACCTATATTCTACCATCCATATTGCACTTGTATTGCCATCACTTCGCCAAACTAGTGCACCTATACAATTCACCATTGTATTGGGTGTGTTGGGAACACAAGAGACTCTTTTTTATTTGGTTGCAGGGTTGTTTGAGAGAGACCATCTTCATCCTACGCCTCCCATGGATTCATAAACCTTAGGTCATACACTTGAGGGAAATTTGCTATTGTCCTACAAACCTCTGCACTTGGAGGCCCAACAACGTCTACAAGAATAAGGTTGTGTAGTAGACATGAAGCTCTTTTCTGGCGCCGTTGCTGGGGAAGCGAGGTAAACGGCACTAACACCCCATCAACTAGGCTCTTTTCTGGCGCTGTTGCCGGGGAGGTTAGTGCTTGAAATCGAATCTTTTTGTTTCTTGTTTTATCATTAGTTTAGACTATGAAACAAAACTACAAAAAAATGGAATTGATGGTGCCTCATATGCTTCATCTTTTTAATAACTTTCGTGAAAATGATGGAAAGGAAAATTGTGCCCAAGTGCTAGAAGAAGGATGCATTAAAATGTTTGGCACTAAATCTTTGAATGATGAGCATGATTGCAATGTTGTTAGTATGAACTCCTTGAATATCCATGATGCTAATGATATGCAAAGCCACAAGCTTGGGGATGATGTATTTGATGAAGATGATATTTTTAGTTCCCCAAGTTTTGATGATAGCATGCCTCCTATTTATGATGATTATATTGATGAAAGTGGGTTTGGAAGAGTGTCAACTTTAGGAAGTAATGATCCCACTATTTTGGAGGGTGTTGAACCTTATTGTGATAATTATGCAAGTGGATTTGGAGAGGTCATGACTTTATTTAGTGATGAATCCACTATTTCGGAAGAGGTTCCAATTGATTATGAGAACAAAGTTGCTATATATGATGATTATTGTGATGACATGTATGCTATAAACAATAATGATAACCATGAAACCTGTCATCATGATTTTAATTTTCAATTGGATTATGCCTCACATGATAGTTAGTTTGTTGAGTTTTCTCCCACTACTATTCACGAGAAGAAATTTGCTTATGTGCATCATGAAAAGAATGGTTTACATGATAGTTATATTGTTGAATTCATTCATGATGCTACTGAAAATTATTATTAGGGAGGAATATATGCTTGTAGGAATTGCAATAATATCAAGTTTCCTCTCTATGTGTTGAAAATTTTGAAGTTATGCTTGTTTTGCTTTCCTATGCTAGTTGATTATTGTTCCCGTAAATTGTTTCCTCACAAAATCCCTAGTCATAGGAAGTGGGTTAGGCTTAAATGTGCTAGTCATATTCTTCATGATGCTCTCTTTGTGTTTCAATTCTTATCTTTTATGTGAGCATCATTGAAATCATCATGCCTAGCTAGAAAGGCATTAGAGAGAAGCGCTTGTTGGGGGACAACCCAATATTTACCCCTATTGTTTTTGTGTGTTCACATGATTAAGATACTGTAGTAATCATGTTTTATAGCTTTTGTTTCAATAAAGTGCCAAGTAGAACCTTTGGGAAAACTTGGGTGAAAGTTAATTTGATCTTGCTGTAAAAAACAGAAACTTTGCGCTCACGAGATTAGCTGTCATTTTTTAAGAAGAGTGCTTTTGAGTTGATTCTTTTTGCAGAAGATTAATAGAAAAATTCCTCACGTCCACCAATTTATTTAAGAATTTTTGGAGTTACAGAAGTATTCGGGAGTTACATATTACTACAGACTGTTCTGTTTTTGATAGATTCTGTTTTCTAAGTGTTGTTTGCTTATTTTGATGAATCTATGAGTAGTATCGGAGGATATGAACCATAGAGAAGTTGTAATACAGTAGATATTACACCAATATGAATTTAGAATGAGTTCAAAACAGTACCAAAAGTGGTGATTTATTTTCTTATACTAACAGAGCTTACGAGTTTTCTCTTAAGTTTTGTGTTGTGAAGTTTTCAAGTTTTGGGTAAAGATTCGATGGACTATGGAATAAGGAGTGGAAAGATGTAACACCCCGGATGCAACTCTTGCCTTTTCCGGAGATGCTATATGTTATTTCCTCCGTGGTTGGGTTTTGTCTGTTGTTTTGCTTTTGTTCTTGTTATGCATCTCATCTCATAGCATCATGCGCATTGCATCGGCATCGTTTTCATAAAACTTGCATCCGTTGGGGTTCCGCCGGTTCTCTCCGTTGTCCGTTCCGAGCCCAGACACACTCGCAAGCGCCCGCGGCACCTCCGAAATATTATTTTATAAGTGGCATAAAAATTTTCTCGGAATGGGATGAAACTTGTCGTGCGGTCTTATTATAGTGTAGACAGAGCGCCTGCCAAGTTTCATCGCATTCGGAGTTCGTTTGACTGCCCAACCGTTAAATATATAACCGCGATATAGTCGGTCTATCGTCGGACGTTTTCGGTATTCGGAAACTGTTGCCGGGCCTCTCTTGTGACACTCCAATTTTTTTTTTGTTTTTATCAAAACTTTGTGGTTTTGAGGAGAGACCTTTTTTTTTGAAAATTTTTCTTTTTCAGAAAAACCTTCCTCTTAAAAACCTCCTTTTGCCTTGGCAGGGATTTTATTTCTTTCAAACTTTGGTGGTTGATCTTTTGCAAACTTCTTCTCTGTTAGTTCCCTCTAAAAATTTATTTTTTTGGGAGTTTTAATTTGTTTTATTTTTCATTGAAGCTCTATCACAATTCTGGATTTTCCTATCTTTGAAGCCACCCTTGGCTTTGTATTTTTGCCCATGAGATAAAACCCCTCCAAAACCTCCCCTCCCCCTTGTGATCAACCTAAGTTCTCTGTCCCAACTAATCCAAACTGGTTTTGGATTTTATTCTAATTATTTTTCCCCCTCAATTCAATTCTGAAAATTATTTGGAGCCTGAGGGATTTTCAAAGCAAGTACACTTTTTCATTTGAGTTTTGACCTCAAACCAATTCTCCTGGATTGTCCTTTGAACCCACAACCCAGAACCATCTTGATCCACTCCTCCTCTTTTCAAATTTTTCAAAATACAGTCTCTGCAAGTTTGGACCAGATTTGCCAAATTTGGTGAAATTCATATCCACACTGCTCCAAAAATTCCACCAAAAATCATGCAGCCTACTTGAGCAAGGAGAAGCCACTCCACCAAAAATCAGCTCAAGGAAAAATCACCAGAGGCCAATTTCATTCGGTCGAACACCTTGTGGGCACTGTTACTGTTCAAAGTTCAGAAAATTCAGTTTCAGTGTCATCTTCCGTCCGTCAGTTTCAGTCACGCGGCCACAGTGCCCTTGGCACGTTCCTCGCCGCCTCTTCCTCTTGTCCGAAGCTTCACACGCGTGCGTGGAGCCTTCCTGGCGTCGGTAGCGCGCTGGCTCGCCCTCGCCGGCGTCTTCTGCGGCGTCGGGACCTCCCGTGGCGGCCGACAGGAGGCACACCACGGCAGAACGCCGTTCCGCGCCGCCCATCGCTCCCTGGCTCTCCGCGTGGCCTCATGCACGCCAGCGCACGCCCGTAGCACAGCCACCGTGGCCGGCAAGCACGGAACGCGCTCTCCGCCGCCGACGGGCCCGCGCCATCCCCGTTCCGTCGAGCTCGCCCTTAACACCCAAACCCCGGCCAGTTTAACACCAAAACGGACCCATTGAACCTCCGTGATGACGCTCGACCCCCTAACCACCCCGACCGAGCACTGCGCCACCGTAATCGCTCGCCGGTGATCCTCGTTCACGGCAACCGCCTCGGACCGCCTATATAAAGGGGTCCCGAGCTCACTCTCGTGCACGCAGCACCTCCACTACTCACCAACACCCCGCCAGGCCACTAGGGGGACCTCGAGGAGGTCTCCTCCCCCAGCTCCGGCCGCCTCGCCCCGCCTCGGCCTCCAGCCCGATTCGTTCTGGTGAGGCCATCTCCGGCGCTCAAACCCCGTTCGTTACCCTCTCTAGCTGCCAGGAGCATAACCCCCTCTTCAATTTAACCTTTGCAGCCCTCTCCGACGAGCCCCTCGACCACCCGAGCCGCCGTCCGCCGGAGCAAAGCTCGCCGTCGACGTGGTGCTCGCCGACCGACTCCACCACCATCAACTGACGCGGAAGGGTGCCCTGAGCACGGAGGTACTCTCCGATCTCTCTGCCTCGCCGTGGATCGCCGCCGGCGACCACCGCGGCTCTCGGGCGCCGGCGAACTCTGCCGCCCCGTTTGAACATTTGAACCTGACGGGTGGGACCCCACCGTCAGCCTCTCTGCTCTCTCTTTCGAATCGTTTTCTGGAAGCGCCTTCGGGCAGAATGCGTTTTCTCTTCGGGCTGGCGTAGTCGCTACCGAAGCGTTTTCTGTTTTTATAAACTAGCCCCTGGAAATCTTCTGTTTCATTACAGATAAGTCCCTGGACAAAAACCCTTATAACTTTTAATCAGAAAAGTATTTTTGATTGATTCTTTTTCTGTTCTCTTTAAAATTTTGTCTAGTTTTTTATCAGATTTATTTGAAAAATATTTGGTTTACCTTCTGTGCACTCCTTGGTATTTACGTTAGCGCATATATTTTCTTTAAACCGTAGATACCGAAGGAGGTGACGGAGCCGCGAACTTCACCGAGCTAGGCTCCGACTACTCTGAACCAGGCAAGCATGTTTGAACTTTTGATATGATGAGTGTCTTGGCATGTTTTGCATTTAGTTAGTTTCATGGCATGTTGGTGAGCATACCGATGAACGTTATTTTATGTGATAATGAGGTAAGTGAGTTCGATGATCCATACGTGGATGAATGTGAATATGAATGGCCATGTGTTGGCATGAGGATGGGTACGATGGCAGTGTTGTAGCATGCCAGTCTTACGCCAGACTATGTGACTTCAGTGTCAAACCATATCGGTCCAGTACCTATCATTTCCTTCCTTGTACTACCACATGTTTTCCGCAAGGAATATGGTTTAGTAAGTTGCAAACCGCTTTCATGGTACACACCAAAGAGGAGAGGCCGTGATGATGGTTCCATGGCCCTGGATTAAAGCCAGTCATCCGGTCAGGGGGCATGGGTGTTTCCGGTTGGGACCGAGAGGGGGGCACCCCTTAGAGCGCGCGTATATAAATTTGATCCCATGCTATTCGAGATTGTGATCTCCCCGTCTCAAAAGTTTTTCTTGGACGATGACTAGGGTGATTCCTAGCATCGAGAGGTAGGATGGGTGTGTACCGGTTAGCTGTGTTTTCTTCCGAAATACCGTAAACGGAACTAGTCCTTCGTGACTACGGAAATCCGTTGGCTGTGGGAAAAATTTTGTACAAACTCTGCAGAGTCATATATTCCTCCAAATCATCTATTCCATGTCAAGTTTCGTTCCATCTTATCCTAATCAATTGTCAGCTTTGATGACAGAGACTCCGGTGAATCGCATGAGTGCTAAGTCCGGTTGAATGATTATCCCTGTGGATGGACTAACCCGTTTATTCTCATGGATTGAATGTTTATTATGAGTATTATTTACTGGTGAATTTAAAGCCCTTTCTGCGATGTCGCTCAGACGTCCGACTGTGGCATTTCTTTTAAAGCCCTTTCTGCGATGTCGCTCAGACGTCCGACTGTGGCATTTCTTTTAAAGCCCTTTCTGCGATGTCGCTCAGACGTCCGACTGTGGCATTTCTTTTAAAGCCCTTTCTGCGATGTCGCTCAGACGTCCGACCGTGGCATTTCTTTTAAAGCCCTTTATGTGGTGTCGCTAAGATGCCCGACTGTGGCATCATTTCCTTATTTTTATTTGTTCACCTTTCGAGGCGTCGCTTCAGACACCCGATCGGTCCTTATTTATGCTCTGTGGGATTTCAGGCGGACTACCGCCGTTTCCCTTTTTACTTACCCGTTATGCCAATTTTATTTATTGTGCATTAAGGAATTAATCATGTTGCATCCATGCACGCATTTGTTATATCTTACGTCCGAACTGTCTTGCGAGTACTTTCAAAGTACTCACTGGCTTGTTGATTTGGCCAGATGCTGACGAAGGCGATCTCATGGATGAAGAGTTCGATAGCGAGTCCGACACTTAGAGGAGTCCCAGTCAGTCTCGTGCGACCCTGGATTTGGTCACTGTTTTATATCCGCTTCCGCTACCAAATAAATTTATCGAGCCTCACCTCGACGTTCGATGAAATGATATTCTTAGAGTCTTGTATTTCCCTTCCCGCTGTGTTTTTCCACCACCAACCTATCCATGAGTCAGTAGTATGTCTCCACACCACTGTGTCCTGTCCGCCATTATGTATGATTATTGGCGTGCTTGTAATAATTTGGTTGAGCGACCGCAGTTCAACCCTGTAATATATTTTATGCTACTGGCTTATTGTATCAAGAAATTGTCTACCAGTGAGGAGGATTTCTCTCATACTGGACTCAAAAGACTGGTTTATCAATAAATATTTTTATTGGAAAACCGGTCGTGACAAGCTTGGTACCAGAGCCAGGCTGACTGTAGGAAGCCACTAGGTGCGATCGCTAATTAGTTATTAGCATGACAGAGCTATTTTATGTTTTTGCAATTGTAGTCATTTTCTGTCAGTCAGCATAAATTTATGATCTGACCCTGCAGAATTTTGCCTACTTTTGTAGATGGCCGACATCAGCTGCGAGTCTCAGACCTTCGCCAACGTGCCCGATGGGTTCGTCAAGCTTCTTTCTTCCATCGTTCAGGTCGCGATGGGGCCATCCGTGCGCCCAGTCTTCACACTCTACCAGCACCGAGTCAACGACAGTCTGACCATGCACCAGGCCGCGGTGCAGTTCAGGGGAGGGCGTGGTGAGTTACGCCGCTTCCGGTTCGTGGGAAGAGCCATGCCTACGGAGAGGCATGCTATGCAGATGGCAGCCCGCGAGGCGATAGCTCGTCTCAGGGATGTCCTTCCCGTGATGAAGACTCGTCGTTACCGTTATCTTCCGTGCCATGTGCCTTACACCTGTCACTACGCATACTCCTGCCCCAGAGGAGAACGAGACGAGGCTTTTGAGATGCTCATTGAGTATCTCCGGGCCCTGGAGGCAGCCTTCGACAACCTGGTGGACGACTTCGTAGCTACCCGCATGGACTCAGTCCATGGCTGTGCTGCCAACAGGAGGGAGCTCCTACCCATCGCTCCGCCACCGACTTTTGTCTCGTCATCAGCATCTTTTACGCCTACTCGTCGCCTGCCTTCTACCGAAGAATTTAACCAAGTCATTGCACCCACTCCAGCGCGCACTACACCAACCTTCGCGCCCACTCCTGTACGTGTTGCTCCGCCCCTGGCAACCGCTCCGTCCGCTCTGCGCAACACTACACGTATGGAGCCCATTAGCGAGGAGGAAGTCGAGTCCCCAACCTCGCTACGCCTCGCCCTCGGCAGGGCAAAGGAGGTCGTCAACATCTCTGCCTGAGTACGCTTAGCTGCCATGTATTGTACCACTTTGTAAGATATGTGCATAGGTTGTGAGAAGTAGCCTGTTTGCGCATCATGTAGGATCTGGAGAAGTGCACTAGCCTTAATAACATGTCAGGATTATGTACGCATATCCTGAGTGATGTACTGTATAATTACCGCCCGCGTGTAAGATATGTAATGAGCAGTCCTTCTCCGTGCGCAAGTCGATTTGTTTTTCTTAAGTAAGCTTGGGTATTTAATTATATCTGCCAGCTTTATGCATTTATGGTTTTATTTTTGCGACTCTTTCCGCTTTTCTTAAGAGTTTTACAAAAATATTTTTCCCAGAGTGAAAAATGTCTCGTCCTTGGACACGTTCCATGCCAACTCCACCAGAGGAAATTCATGATACTCAACCCAACAATGAGTTCACTCAGGGACAGTCAAGCCAACAAGGCAGTGAATCGGCACTTTCACAAATGTGCCGCCTTTATGAACAGAGTCAGCAACAACATCGCGAGATGATGAACCAAGTCATCAACATGGGGAATCATCATGGACAGTATCAGCAACATTCCAAGTTATCTGAGCTACAGAAGACACGTCCTCAAACATTTTCTCACACTGACAAGCCTCTTGAAGCCGAGGACTGGCTTCGAGATATGGAGAGGAAATTAATTATTGCAAAGTGTTCAGATCTCGAGAAAGTACTATATGCTCCACACTATCTCACAGGAGCAGCCGCATCGTGGTGGGAGAATTTTCTGCACATGCATCCCAACGAAAATGACATAACCTGGGATGATTTCAAGGAAGGTTTCCGTGGTGCACATATTCCTAAGAGTATTATGAAAATCAAGAAGAGAGAATTCGATGACCTCAAACAAAGGAACATGACAGTGTCAGATTACAACAGTCAATTTACCCTATTATCCCGCTACGCCAATGAGGAGCGTATGACTGAAATCAAGAAGATGGAGAAATTCCTTGACGGTCTGGCGCCCGCGCTTAAATGCCAACTGGTCGTGCACACTTTTCCTGATTTTAAAACGCTGGTGGACAAGGCCATTACTCTGGAAAATGAGAGACGCAGTCTGGAAGATATCCGCAAGCGAAAAAGGGACCAGACTAATCACACTCGCAATCACCGAAGCAAGATAGATTTTAAAAAGGGTGGGACACCCAAATTCTCATCCAATGTCTCACGCCCAATCAAGAATTTTCATGCAAGGGACAAGGAATTCACCTATCGCCCCGGCGTTACTTGTTACGCTTGTGGAGAAGAAGGGCATTATGCCAAACAGTGCCCCAAGCCAAGGAACTCAACCCCAAAGCCGAACAACGGCGGCAATAATTCAGCGCCCAAGCGAAACAATTTCAATCCCAACAATAACCACAGGAAGGGTCATCTGAACCACGTAACCAAAGAGGAGGCACAAAATGCTCCGGATATCGTACTCGGTACGTTTCCTGTCAACACAATACCTGCAATGGTTTTGTTTGATTCTGGAGCTTCTCACTCTTTCATCTCGAAAAGTTTTGCTTTGCAAAATAATTTTTCGATGCTTCCTTTGGAGAAATCCATAATAATCAAGTCCCCCGGGATTCAGCAAGTTTCTCAGAATTACTGTCAGAATGTGGTCATTGAGTTTGAAGGATTGGAGTTTTACGCAAATCTTATTGTATTGGAAAATAAAGGACTGGATGTCATCCTAGGGATGGATTGGCTAACCACCAATAAAGGTTTTATCGACTGTTTCAACAGGACCGTGATTCTCACACACCACCAAGGGAAGACAATAAGAGTATCAGCCAAGGAAGGAAAAAGACCCCGGCAACCGAGATTAAATAAGGTGGACGTTTCTGAGCTAAACAAGGTTCCAGTAGTGTGTGAATTTCCAGATGTATTCCCTGAAGAGCTGCCAGGCATGCCACCAGACCGAGAAATAGAATTCCGCATTGAGCTAGCACCAGGAACCACCCCCATATACAAGAAACCATACAGAATGGCACCATCCGAGTTGATCGAATTGAAGAAGCAAATAAAGGAATTACTGGATAAAGGATACATTCGAGCCAGCTCCTCACCTTGGGGATCACCAATTTTATTTGCCAAGAAGAAGGATGGAACGCTGAGATTGTGTATCGACTATCGAGCACTTAACATGGTCACAGTCAAAAACAAATACCCGATGCCAAGGATAAACGATTTGTTTGATCAACTTGCTCAGGCCAAGGTATTCTCAAAAATTGACTTAAGGTCAGGATACCATCAATTGAAGGTACGAACGGAAGATATCCCCAAAACAGCCTTCACCTCCAGATATGGACTGTACGAGTTCACAGTGATGCCATTTGGATTAACTAACGCCCCGGCATATTTTGTTCACCTCATGAACAAAGTATTTATGAAGTTTATGGACAAATTCGTCGTAGTATTCATCGACGATATTCTGGTATACTCCAAAACACCAGAAGAGCACGCAGAACATCTCAGGATTGTACTAGGAGAGCTAAGGAAACACCAATTGTATGCCAAGTTCAGCAAGTGCGAATTTTGGCTAAGACAAGTAGGTTTTCTAGGCCACGTGCTGACTCAAGACGGTATAGCAGTGGACCCAGAGAAAGTCAAGGCCGTACTTGACTGGAAGTCACCAGCCAGCGTAACAGACATACGAAGTTTCTTGGGAATGGCAGGATATTACCGCAGATTTATTGAAGGATTTTCCACCATATCCAAGCCTATGACACAGTTACTCAAGAAAGATAAGAAGTTTGAGTGGACAGAAGCCTGCGAGAAAAGTTTCCAAGAGCTAAAGCGGAAATTAACAACAGCACCGGTATTAATTGTACCCGATATACACAAGAATTTTGAAGTATTTTGTGACGCATCCAGAAAGGGTCTCGGATGCGTGTTGATGCAAGAAGGCAAGGTTGTCGCCTACGCTTCAAGGCAACTTCGCAAACACGAGGAAAATTATCCCACTCATGATTTAGAAATGGCAGCAGTTATTCATGCACTCAAGGAATGGAGGCATTTCCTACTTGGGAATCGATGTGAGATATATACGGATCACAAAAGCCTCAAATACATTTTTACGCAGCCAGAACTAAATTTACGGCAACGCCGCTGGTTGGAATTGGTAAAGGATTATGATGTTGGTATCCATTACCATCCAGGGAAAGCAAACGTAGTGGCCGATGCCCTGAGTCGGAACCCCAGCTCCGACGGGAACTATCTGCACAGCTTGAGGCCCGAATTCCATCAAGAATTTGTCAAGCTCAACTTGATAATGGTAGCAGAAGGCACCATATCAAACTTGGAAATACAACCACACCTTGTGGAGAAAATTAAAGAGGCTCAGTCCGGTCACCCCAGCATTGAAGGAATTAAAAGGAAGTTGAGTATGGGCAAGGCCTCGGAATTCGTCATAGACAATGAAGGAATATTATGGTACGGAGAAAGGCTATGCGTGCCAAACATAGAAGACCTTAAACAGCAAGTTTTAACTGAAGCACACACCACTCCATATTCGATCCACCCTGGAGGAACCAAAATGTATAAGGATATTCAGGAAAGATTTTGGTGGCACGGTATGAAGAGGGACATAGCCGCCTTCATTGCATGTTGCGACTCATGTCAACGCATAAAAGCTGAACATCAGAGACCAGCCGGACTACTGCAACCTAACAAAATACCTGAGTGGAAATGGGATGAAATAGGGATGGATTTTATTGTCGGATTACCTCGGTCACGACACGGGAATGATGCCATATGGGTCATCACTGACAGGTTGACCAAAGTGGCACACTTTATTCCAGTGAAGACAACCTACACCACTCAGAGGCTTGCCAGGATTTATCTTTCCCGCATAGTCTGTCTGCACGGTGTCCCGAAGACTATAATTTCCGACAGAGGCACTCAGTTCGTCTCAAGATTTTGGGAGCATTTACAACAGGCTCTGGGAACCCAACTAGCCTTCAGTACCGCATACCATCCACAGACTGATGGACAAACAGAACGCGTAAACCAGGTTTTAGAAGACATGCTGAGAGCATGTGTCCTCACCTATGGAACCAGTTGGGAGGACAGCCTGCCATATGCCGAGTTCGCATACAACAACAGTTACCAGGCCAGCCTGCAAATGGCTCCTTTCGAAGCCCTATACGGAAGGAGATGTCGTACCCCGTTAAATTGGTCAGAGACCGGAGACAGCCGCATCTTCGGACCAGATATGCTCAGAGAAGCCGAGGAAAAAGTCAAGCTAATCAGGGACCGACTTAAGACCGCTCAAAGTCGACAGAAAAGTTATTATGATCAGAAACATCGTAGGGTCAGCTTCGAACCCGGTGAATTCGTATACTTGAGAGTATCCCCGATGAGAGGATTGCAACGGTTTAAGATTAAAGGAAAATTAGCACCAAGATTCATTGGACCATTTTGCATAGTGGCACGAAGAGGCACTGTAGCCTACCAGCTAGACTTACCCGAAGACTTGTCCGACATTCACGACGTGTTCCACGTCTCTCAATTAAGGAAGTGCGTAAGCAACCCAGAGAAACAAGTATCCCATGAGAACATTGACGTACAGCCAGACCTCACTTATCGAGAACGTCCCATAAGAATATTAGAGGAGTCTGAAAGGAGGACCCGACAGAAAACCATCAAGTTTTTCAAAGTCCAGTGGAGCAATCACACCGACAGTGAAGCAACTTGGGAAAGCGAGGATTTTCTTCGGACAGAGCATCCACACTTATTTAAGGATCAGCTGAAATCTCGGGGACGAGATTTTTCCTAAGGGGGTAGGTGTTGTGACACTCCAAAATTTTTATTTGGTTTTTATCAAAAACTTTGTGGTTTTGAGGAGAGACCTTTTTTAAAAATTTTCTTTTTCAGAAAAACCTTCCTCTTAAAAACCTCCTTTTGCCTTGGCAAGGATTTTATTTCTTTCAAACTTTGGTGGTTGATCTTTTGCAAACTTCTTCTCTGTTAGTTCCCTCTAAAAATTTATTTTTTTTTGGGAGTTTTAATTTGTTTTATTTTTAAGTGAAGCTCTATAAAAAATTGGGATTTTCTTATCTTTGAAGCCACCCTTGGCTTTGTATTTTTGCCCATGAGATAAAACCCCTCCAAAACCTCCCCTCCCCCTTGTGATCAACCTAAGTTCTCTGTCCCAACTAATCCAAACTGGTTTTGGATTTTATTCTAATTATTTTTCCCCCTCAATTCAATTCTGAAAATTATTTGGAGCCTGAGGGATTTTCAAAGCAAGTACACTTTTTCATTTGAGTTTTGACCTCAAACCAATTCTCCTGGATTGTCCTTTGAACCCACAACCCAGAACCATCTTGATCCACTCCTCCTCTTTTCAAATTTTTCAAAATACAGTCTCTGCAAGTTTGGACCAGATTTGCCAAATTTGGTGAAATTCATATCCACACTGCTCCAAAAATTCCACCAAAAATCATGCAGCCTACTTGAGCAAGGAGAAGCCACTCCACCAAAAATCAGCTCAAGGAAAAATCACCAGAGGCCAATTTCATTCGGTCGAACACCTTGTGGGCACTGTTACTGTTCAAAGTTCAGAAAATTCAGTTTCAGTGTCATCTTCCGTCCGTCAGTTTCAGTCACGCGGCCACAGTGCCCTTGGCACGTTCCTCGCCGCCTCTTCCTCTTGTCCGAAGCTTCACACGCGTGCGTGGAGCCTTCCTGGCGTCGGTAGCGCGCTGGCTCGCCCTCGCCGGCGTCTTCTGCGGCGTCGGGACCTCCCGTGGCGGCCGACAGGAGGCACACCACGGCAGAACGCCGTTCCGCGCCGCCCATCGCTCCCTGGCTCTCCGCGTGGCCTCATGCACGCCAGCGCACGCCCGTAGCACAGCCACCGTGGCCGGCAAGCACGGAACGCGCTCTCCGCCGCCGACGGGCCCGCGCCATCCCCGTTCCGTCGAGCTCGCCCTTAACACCCAAACCCCGGCCAGTTTAACACCAAAACGGACCCATTGAACCTCCGTGATGACGCTCGACCCCCTAACCACCCCGACCGAGCACTGCGCCACCGTAATCGCTCGCCGGTGATCCTCGTTCACGGCAACCGCCTCGGACCGCCTATATAAAGGGGTCCCGAGCTCACTCTCGTGCACGCAGCACCTCCACTACTCACCAACACCCCGCCAGGCCACTAGGGGGACCTCGAGGAGGTCTCCTCCCCCAGCTCCGGCCGCCTCGCCCCGCCTCGGCCTCCAGCCCGATTCGTTCTGGTGAGGCCATCTCCGGCGCTCAAACCCCGTTCGTTACCCTCTCTAGCTGCCAGGAGCATAACCCCCTCTTCAATTTAACCTTTGCAGCCCTCTCCGACGAGCCCCTCGACCACCCGAGCCGCCGTCCGCCGGAGCAAAGCTCGCCGTCGACGTGGTGCTCGCCGACCGACTCCACCACCATCAACTGACGCGGAAGGGTGCCCTGAGCACGGAGGTACTCTCCGATCTCTCTGCCTCGCCGTGGATCGCCGCCGGCGACCACCGCGGCTCTCGGGCGCCGGCGAACTCTGCCGCCCCGTTTGAACATTTGAACCTGACGGGTGGGACCCCACCGTCAGCCTCTCTGCTCTCTCTTTCGAATCGTTTTCTGGAAGCGCCTTCGGGCAGAATGCGTTTTCTCTTCGGGCTGGCGTAGTCGCTACCGAAGCGTTTTCTGTTTTTATAAACTAGCCCCTGGAAATCTTCTGTTTCATTACAGATAAGTCCCTGGACAAAAACCCTTATAACTTTTAATCAGAAAAGTATTTTTGATTGATTCTTTTTCTGTTCTCTTTAAAATTTTGTCTAGTTTTTTATCAGATTTATTTGAAAAATATTTGGTTTACCTTCTGTGCACTCCTTGGTATTTACGTTAGCGCATATATTTTCTTTAAACCGTAGATACCGAAGGAGGTGACGGAGCCGCGAACTTCACCGAGCTAGGCTCCGACTACTCTGAACCAGGCAAGCATGTTTGAACTTTTGATATGATGAGTGTCTTGGCATGTTTTGCATTTAGTTAGTTTCATGGCATGTTGGTGAGCATACCGATGAACGTTATTTTATGTGATAATGAGGTAAGTGAGTTCGATGATCCATACGTGGATGAATGTGAATATGAATGGCCATGTGTTGGCATGAGGATGGGTACGATGGCAGTGTTGTAGCATGCCAGTCTTACGCCAGACTATGTGACTTCAGTGTCAAACCATATCGGTCCAGTACCTATCATTTCCTTCCTTGTACTACCACATGTTTTCCGCAAGGAATATGGTTTAGTAAGTTGCAAACCGCTTTCATGGTACACACCAAAGAGGAGAGGCCGTGATGATGGTTCCATGGCCCTGGATTAAAGCCAGTCATCCGGTCAGGGGGCATGGGTGTTTCCGGTTGGGACCGAGAGGGGGGCACCCCTTAGAGCGCGCGTATATAAATTTGATCCCATGCTATTCGAGATTGTGATCTCCCCGTCTCAAAAGTTTTTCTTGGACGATGACTAGGGTGATTCCTAGCATCGAGAGGTAGGATGGGTGTGTACCGGTTAGCTGTGTTTTCTTCCGAAATACCGTAAACGGAACTAGTCCTTCGTGACTACGGAAATCCGTTGGCTGTGGGAAAAATTTTGTACAAACTCTGCAGAGTCATATATTCCTCCAAATCATCTATTCCATGTCAAGTTTCGTTCCATCTTATCCTAATCAATTGTCAGCTTTGATGACAGAGACTCCGGTGAATCGCATGAGTGCTAAGTCCGGTTGAATGATTATCCCTGTGGATGGACTAACCCGTTTATTCTCATGGATTGAATGTTTATTATGAGTATTATTTACTGGTGAATTTAAAGCCCTTTCTGCGATGTCGCTCAGACGTCCGACTGTGGCATTTCTTTAAAGCCCTTTCTGCGATGTCGCTCAGACGTCCGACTGTGGCATTTCTTTTAAAGCCCTTTCTGCGATGTCGCTCAGACGTCCGACTGTGGCATTTCTTTTAAAGCCCTTTCTGCGATGTCGCTCAGACGTCCGACTGTGGCATTTCTTTTAAAGCCCTTTCTGCGATGTCGCTCAGACGTCCGACTGTGGCATTTCTTTTAAAGCCCTTTATGTGGTGTCGCTAAGATGCCCGACTGTGGCATCATTTCCTTATTTTTATTTGTTCACCTTTCGAGGCGTCGCTTCAGACACCCGATCGGTCCTTATTTATGCTCTGTGGGATTTCAGGCGGACTACCGCCGTTTCCCTTTTTACTTACCCGTTATGCCAATTTTATTTATTGTGCATTAAGGAATTAATCATGTTGCATCCATGCACGCATTTGTTATATCTTACGTCCGAACTGTCTTGCGAGTACTTTCAAAGTACTCACTGGCTTGTTGATTTGGCCAGATGCTGACGAAGGCGATCTCATGGATGAAGAGTTCGATAGCGAGTCCGACACTTAGAGGAGTCCCAGTCAGTCTCGTGCGACCCTGGATTTGGTCACTGTTTTATATCCGCTTCCGCTACTAAATAAATTTATCGAGCCTCACCTCGACGTTCGATGAAATGATATTCTTAGAGTCTTGTATTTCCCTTCCCGCTGAGTTTTTCCACCACCAACCTATCCATGAGTCAGTAGTATGTCTCCACACCACTGTGTCCTGTCCGCCATTATGTATAATTATTGGCGTGCTTGTAATAATTTGGTTGAGCGACCGCAGTTCAACCCTGTAATATATTTTATGCTACTGGCTTATTGTATCAAGAAATTGTCTACCAGTGAGGAGGATTTCTCTCATACTGGACTCAAAAGACTGGTTTATCAATAAATATTTTTATTGGAAAACCGGTCGTGACATCTCTTCTCTTCTCTCCTCTCAGCTTGAGGCCTCTCTTCACAGCCCGTCTAGCCCTCCTACAATTCCCCTCGATCCGGAGCCGTCCGATGTCGATCTGAGGCCCCAAAACGCTCCAAAACCCCGTAGAGACTAAACCCTAGCCCCCCTTTCCTATTTAAACCCCCCTCCTTCCAAATCTGGTCGCCCTAACCCCCCTCCTCCTCTTTTTCCGCGCCAGCCAACCCACAGCCACCTCCTCCCACCTCGGGGGCCGCGCCGCCGCCTTCCCCCTCCAAATCCGGCGCCCTCCGGCCCACCTCCGCCACGTAGCACGTCCTGAGCGGTCAGCCGCCGCCCGGCCATCGCTCCCCGCCAACCAGGGATCGCCACGCGGCCTCCCAGCGCCCCCTGGCGTTCCCCTCGCCGCAGCCTGTCCAGGCTCGGGGAGGGCCCGCCAAGCCCATCGGGGCCCGTCCCCGAGCCCGTGCCCCTGCGCCTCGTCGATCTAGGGAGGAGAGGAGCTCCTCCCACTCGCCTCGCCGCCGCCCGATGCGCCGCCGGCCGCCGCGCGCCTCCGCCTCAGCCTCGTCCCTCCGCCCGAAGCGCCCTGCCAGGTCGCGCCGCCCTCGCCATCTCTCTCCATCCCTCCTCGCCTGGCCTCATGATCTCTCTCTCCCTCCCACTCTGCAGGGCTTCACCGGCGCTGTTCTGGAAGGAGCCGCCGTCCTCGACTTGGATCCGGCCGGAGCTCGTCTTCCGGCCCCGGATCTGGACGATCCCGACCACCTCCGCCCGTTTCCCCGTCCCCGGCGCCATCTGCAGCTGCGCCAAGCCCGGCGCCGTTGCATCCTCTCCTTCCCCTGCTTCAAGCAGCGGTTTGAGAATGAGCAGCTCGCCCGCTCTCCCCGTTGACCGCGCGCCTGGGCTGCCTCCCCTCCAGCGCCCTCCAGATCGGGCCCGAGCCAAGGCCCAGCTCGCTTCCGCCACCCCTCAGCCTGCTGCCTTCACCGACTGGGCCAGAGCCCATGGTGAGGCCACCCCCAGCCCTCTCTTGTTTGTTGTTGGCCCAGTAGTTTTGGCCCATGCATGTTTTTTTCTTCCTACTACGAATTTAACTTTATCCAGAAAAACTGCATATTTGCAGATTACCCCTTTTGTTCATGCATCTAATAACTTCACAATCATGCATCGGATTAAAACAATTTATATATGTAAAATGCTCAGAAAATTGTGTAGATTAATAATATGCCATTTTCATCCATGTTTAAAATGTTGAAAATGCTGTTTGTTTAAATTTGCATAAATCACATGCTAAAATGATTTATTTCAGAACTAAATAACCGTAGCTCCATTTTAAATAAACTTTATATGTAAATGGGGTGGAAAAATGCCTAGATTAACATGGTCCACTTTATTTTATTATTTAACAACATTAAAATTGTGTTTAGGGCAGAACAGTACCAAATCCATAATTTGCATATGGGGATTTTCCGGAATTGTTGTTTGTTACTTCCGGCCTCATTTAAATTTGCCTAGATAGGTAGTTTCATTATGCTTTACCTTCTGCCATGTCTAACAACATTTAATATTGTTTGGTAGCTTAAACGAGATTAAACTAAATATGTCAATGTGGTGTTTTGTCAATATGCAACTCGTTGCATATTGATCTCCACTTAACTTGTAGTATTGTTTGTTGCACTTTGCCATGCCATGCCTTATTAAACCGGACATGCATCATACTTTTTTGTGCATCATGCCATGATTATTCTCGTGCATTTACCATGTTGTTTATTTCTTTCCGGTGTTGCTTCTTAGTTCCGGTTATGTTGCGATTGTGAGGATTCGTTCGACTACTCCCGTTCGTCTTCTTCATGGACTCGTTCTTCTTCCTAGCGGGATTTCAGGCAAGATGACCGCTACCCTGGATCTCAGTACTATCATTGCTATGCTAGTTGCTTCGTTCTATCGCTATGTTGCGCTACCTATCACCTGTTTATCAAGCCATCCCAAATTGCCATGAACCTCTAACCTTTGACACCCTTCCTAGCAAACCGTTGCTTGGCTATGTTACCGCTTTGCTCAGCCCCTCTTATAGCATTGTTAGTTGCAGGTGAAGTTGAAGATTGCTCCATGGTGGACAGGATATGTTGGGATATCATAATATCTCTTATATTATTAATGCATCTATATATTTGGTAAAGGGTGGAAGGCTCGGCCTTATGCCTGGTGTTTTGTTCCACTCTTGCCGCCCTAGTTTCCGTCATACCGGTGTTATGTTCCCGGATTTTGCGTTCCTTACGCGGTCGGGTGATTTATGGGACCCCCTCGACAGTTCGCTTTGAATAAAACTCCTCCAACAAGGCCCAACATTGGTTTTGCCATTTGCCTCACCACCACCTATATTTCCCTTGGGAGTAATTAACCCAAGGGTCATCTTTATTACAGCCCCCCCGGGCCAGTGCTTGTCTAAGTGTTGGTCCGAACTAGAGCCCTTTGCAGTGCCCACTCAGGGAAACTTGAGGTCTCGTTTTAGTTTTACGGATTGCTCATCCGGTGTTGCCCTGAGAATGAGATATGTGCAGCTCCTATCGGGATTGTCGGCGCATCAGGCGGTCTTGCTGGTCTTGTTTTACCATTGTCAAAATGTCTTGTAAACCGGGATTCCGAGTCTGATCGGGTCTTCCTAGGAGAAGGTCTATTCCTTCGTTGATCACGAGAGCTTGTCATGGGCTAAGTTCGGACACCCCTGCAGGGTATAATCTTTCGAAAGCCGTGCCTGTGGTTATAGGCAGATGGGAATTTGTTAATGTCCGGTTGTAGATAACTTGACACCAGATCTGAATTAAAACGCATCAACCGCGTGTGTAGCCGTGATGGTCTCTTCTCGGCAGAGTCCGGGAAGTGAACACGGTCTTTGGGTTATGTTTGACGTAAGTAGGAGTTCAGGATCACTTCTTGATCATTGCTAGCTTCACGACCGTTCCGCTTGCTCTTTTCTCGCTCTTATTTGCGTATGTTAGCCACCATATATGCTTAGTTGCTGCTGCAGCCTCACCACTTTACCCCTTCCTTTCCCTTTAAAGCTTTGCTAGTCTTGATACCCATGGTAATAGGATTGCTGAGTCCTCGTGGCTCACAGATTACTACAACAACAGTTGCAGGTACAGGTTATGTGATGATCATGACGCGAGAGCGATGCTTGCTTGCGTTGAGTTCTTCTTCTGCTTCTTCTTCGATCAGGGGATAGGTTCCAGGTCGGCAGCCTGGGCTAGCAGGGTGGATGTCGTTTGAGCTTCTGTTTGTGTTTCATCCATAGTCGGATGTTGATATTGTGTATGATATATTGTTGTATCCGTGTGGCATTGTATGCCTTATGTATGTATCCCCATCTATTATGTAATGTTGATGTAATGATATCCACCTTGCAAAGCGTTTCAATATGTGGTTCTATCCTTGGTGGGACCTTCGAGTCTCTTTAGGATAGTATCGCATATTGGGCGTGACAAGTTGGTATCAGAGCCTCGACCGACCTTAGGAGCCCCCTTGATTGTTGTCCGTTGTTAAGTCTAGAAAAAAAACTATTTTGAGTCTTAGGATTATATATATCGGAGAGTAGGATTCTTTTTACTCCTCAGCCCCCTTCGTCGCTCTGGTGAGGTCTCCTGACGTAGATGTTTTGTCTTTCCTCTCCTCAAATTTCACTATTTTTTTTTAGGATCACGCGGGTATCTTGGAATCGTTCCGATGGTTTTGTGACGAGAACATTGTTCTTGGTGCCTCCTGTCTATTATGTGGCATTGACCCGGGGAGTTGAGCTCCGAGGTGTTGTCGTCACAATTTTATCGTTGCAGTTCTGGAATACCTGAGTTTTGCCGACATCGAAAATCTCTTTTATGCAGTTGTTGGTGAGATAACCTCGACGTCACCCAGTACTGGGGAGTTCGGGAGTATTGCCATAACTCGTATAACGGATGCTTTTCGAAGGTTGAGGTACACGATTTTTGAAGGTTTCTTGGTTATGTGTTGACGGATGGATACAGCTGGATGTAGGGATTGTTAGTTTTGGGTGAGATATATATTGCTTCCCCTGTATCCCCAACACCAGATTGCATAACCAGAAAGTTTCGGGAGTTTTATAGGTGGGAATTCAAGTAGTTCCTAGAATATCTTTTCGACAGATGCATGATATGAGATTGGGGTTTGACGTCTAGTGGTCCGCCTTTCCACAGTCGTTTTTACAGTGGTCTCGTTGTGTCTTAAAGAACCCTTGGCTATGCTGGTTCAGGGACACTTCGTATGTCATGTGCACTGCCTTGTACATGATGGTGCTGTACAATCGAGCCCGTGTGGGCCCCACCACAAAAACTTCAGACGAAATCTCTATCATATGTATTTGTTCCGGCTTATTCTGCAAGCCAATCCTTTGTTTTGTTTTATTTGTGGTATTCGGGTTGCTTCGAAGTCAAATGTTGAATCCATACCTTTCATAAACGGTGTTCTCATATTGCTATGTGAATACTAATCCTTTTGATCATTGAGGTTGTCATGTCAATTCTTTTCCAACCGGTGCGCTTCTCTTCGAGATGATCCTATCATTTTATTTCCATCCGCAAGATCAATTCTAAGTTTTTCTCAACGGTATCCATTCCATCTGCCCCAAGTTGCCTTTGTTTTCCCGCCCTCCCACCCTTTTTCTTCAAGGACTCAGATTTCTTAATCATGTATCCTTTTATTTGTGGGAAGTCTCTTCATTCTTTTCTTTCAATGATCTGATCCGGTGATCCCTCGTGAAGATGCTCACGAGCTTCAAGTTCATCATCCTTCATTTTTTTCTTCTTCTCCGGTGGATCAAATTCAAGCTTTCAGTGTTGATCATATTCCTTTCCTCGTGTCAAATGCTTTCTCATGCCGATGCACCTCTCAATCACTCACCTCTTGCTATTCATTTGTTCTGGAGTGCTCAAGATATCTCAGAAGACTTGTGTTTCCATTCTCAATCCGTTCAAGCTATTTCGACATTATTATCTCATTCAAGTCATTTTATTCTATCGGTGCAATCCCCCTTTCAATCAAATGTTCAATGGTGTATCTTTTAGTGGGCCCTAACCCACAGGTCTTTTCCCAGGATCTTACCCGACTCTTCTAATTATTCTGGAGTCATTCCTAATTCTTTTCAAGTGTGACGTAAGAATGAATTTCATTAGTCAGATCTTTTCCAAGATCAATTTCAAATCATTTTTCATTGTCGGCTCAACCTCTTTGCTTGTCATTCTTCCGGAGTATCTCAGCAATTTTTGTGGTGTTTCTCGTCGTCACTTGAAGATTGAAGAAGAGCTTTTCCTCTAAATCTTGGCCATTCTCTTGAAGATTCGTGACTCTAACTTGATGCCATCCTCTCATAATTATTTTAGATTCTAAGAATTCTTTTCACCCATCCGGATCTATTCAGGAGTCTTTTCAGTTGATTCTCCGGAGCACATCATCTTAGAATCATTCATTCCAGCCTTCAGCTCTCGTTATCCAAATCTTACCGGTGCATCGTTCAAGTATTCTCTAATAAGCTCATGATCTCTTTGTTCACTTGTATCTAAATCCCCTCAAGTATATTCATTCATTTTTCCAATTCTTCCTGGTGAATTGTGCCTTTGCTACTTTCATTTTCAATTCTTATGGTGGTTCGTTCAAGATTTCACTTCCTTTGTTATCATATCAAATATTCGTTGTTTCCAAATCCCACCGGTGGTTCCATCAATACCTTCTCAAGTTTACGCTATATCCCTCTTAATCGTTTCTACGAGAATAAGTAGTATGCCAAATCCGTTGCTTGTCATCAATTTAAATTGGTGAAGGATACGCATAACATAATTCTTATTTTTGTTTCATCCAAGTGATTAATCCCTTCCTTTGGAGTTTGTTCAGGAGAAATAAATTCTTGATTACAAGTGATTCATCTTTGTTTCCGGAGTTGGTCATCATATCACATTCTCGGTTCGAGAGGCTTCAACTTTCTTTCCGGAGTTCCAAGTTCTCTCGGTTATATCATCGCAAAGCTCCATCTAAATCATTGCAAGGCTTCACCTTGTGTTTCCAACTTCTCTTTCTTTCTATCATCCTTTCATTACCGGAGTTCTTCATGGAGGCGCTACATGATGGTTCATCAAGGATTCTATTCATTTTTCCATTGTTCTTCAAGTTTTCTCTCGAAGTTATGATCTGATAAGCTTTACTCTAAAATAAACATGGTGCTCAACACATGTTTTGTTTTGAGGAGCTCAAGTATTCTTCATCTTGCATTCTGAAGTGCAATTCTTTCTACCTTATCTTTTGAGGTGGTGTTATGTCATTCTTGACAATTCGAGTTCGTGTTTGATGATTCACATGTTGTCAAGAATGAGGTATTTTAAACCCATCATTTTCTTCCTTGGAGTTATCTTGTGTCAGATTTCACCTAAAGCCTTTCCTTAAGGGTTGTTGCTATTTGGGGTGATTATGCATGACCCAAGCTTGCTCCTTATCCTCCTTGGTGGAAGAAGTTTTCATCTCTTCGTTGATCTCAAAGCAAGCAATTGATTTCATTAGTGTAAGAATGTCACCTCATAGTCTTGAGATGTTTTTCATAAGCCCACTACAAACTTATTCTTTTCGTTGTTGATTTTCCAACAACTCCGTTCTAGCATTTCTTGTAAGCATGTTCTTTCAAGATCTTGTTTCCCTCCGTTCATTCCATTCCATTCTTTCATTTCTTCCGGAGGCATTGTGATGTTGCTCTTTTCACTCATCATCTTGTTTTGTCAAGATCATGTTCTTCTCCTTGCTTCTCCGTTTAGCCAGAGTGTCGTGTTTTCATTCGAGTTCTTTCATCTTGTCAAGTTTTGCCCCCTTCACAACCTGAGTGCTGTCTGAAATCTTTCTTACCCCTTGTGCCAATTTTTTCAATAGTTCCGGAGGCAGTGTGTTGTTGATTTCATCAAGTATCCTCTCATCTTCTCAAGTTCATGTTCTAGTCCTTCCATGTTCTAATGGAGTGCTGCCCGAATTCTTCCTCTCTCATCTTGTTTTAACCGGAGTGGTTTCGAATTCTATCTTGTCCATTAAACTCTTGATTCATGTCTTTACAACCGTCAAGTTCTTGTAATGTTCATTGTTCCTCTTTTCTAACAGATTGTCTGCAATCTCGTTCATCTCTGTTGTATTATTTCTTTTAAATTGCTCAACCTCTCAAGGTTCTTTGGTTTCACTCATCTGTCAAAGAAGTAACTTAGTTTTACCTCTTCTCTTCCTTTTCTTTTTCCCCCGGTGCCATCCTAGATCTCGGGACGAGTTCCTCTCGTAGTGGTGGAGTGTTGTAACGCCCCAGATGCAACTTTCCATATTCGTAACTCCAACTCTTGCCTTTTCCAGAGATGCTATATGTTATTTCCTCCGTGGTTGGGTTTTGTCTGTTGTTTTGCTTTTGTTCTTGTTATGCATCTCATCTCATAGCATCATGCGCATTGCATCGGCATCGTTTTCATAAAACTTGCATCCGTTGGGGTTCCGCCGGTTCTCTCCGTTGTCCGTTCTGAGCCCAGGCACACTCGCACGCGCCCGCGCCACCTCCGAAATATTATTTTATAAGTCGCATAAAAATGTTCTCGGAATGGGATGTAACTTGTTGTGCGGTCTTATTATAGTGTAGATAGAGCGCCTGCCAAGTTTCATCGCATTCGGAGTTCGTTTGACTGCCCAACCGTTAAATATATAACCGCGATATAGTCGGTCTATCATCGGACGTTTTCGGTATTCAGAAACTGTTGCTGGGCGTCTCTTCTCTTCTCTCCTCTCAGCTCGAGGCCTCTCTTCACAGCCCGTCTAGCCCTCCTACACTTCCCCTCGATCCGGAGCCGTCCGATGTCGATCTGAGGCCCCAAAACGCTCCAAAACCCCCTAGAGACTAAACCCTAGCCCCCCTTTCCTATTTAAACCCCCCTCCTTCCAAATCTGGTCGCCCTAACCCCCCTCCTCCTCTTTTTCCGCGCCAGCCCAACCCGCAGCCACCTCCTCCCACCTCGAGGGCCGCACCGCCGCCTTCCCCCTCCAAATCCGGCGCCCTCCAGCCCACCTCCGCCACGTGGCACGTCCTGAGCGGTCAGCCGCCGCCCGGCCATCGCTCCCCGCCAACCAGGGATCGCCACGTGGCCTCCCAGTGCCCCCCTGGCGTTCCCCTCGCCGCAGCCCGTCCAGACCCGGGAAGGGCCCGCCAAGCCCATTGGGGCCCGTCCCCGAGCCCGTGCCCCTGTGCCTCATCGATCCAGGGAGGAGAGGAGCTCCTCCCGTTCGCCTCGCCGCCGCCCGATGCGCCGCCGGCCACCGCGCGCCTCCGCCTCAACCTCGTCCCTCCGCCCGAAGCGCCCTGCCAGGTCGCGCCGCCTTCGCCATCTCTCTCCATCTCTCCTCGCCCGGCCTCACGATCTCTCTCTCCCTCCCACTATGCAGGGCTTCGCCGGTGCGGTTCTGGAAGGAGCCGCCGTCCTCGACTTGGATCCGGCCGAAGCTCGTCTTCCGGCCCCGGATCTGGACGATCCCGACCACCTCCGCCCGTTTCCCCGTCCCCGGCGCCATCTGCAGCTGCGCCAAGCCCGGTGCCATTGCATCCTCTCCTTCCCCTGCTTCGAGCAGTGGTTCAAGAACGAGCAGCTCGCCCGCTCTCCCTGTTGACCGCGCGCCTGGGCTGCCTCCCCTCCAGCGCCCTCCAGATCGGGCCCGAGCCAAGGCACAGCTCGCTTCCGCCGCCCCTCAGCCTGCTGCCTTCACCGACTGGGCCAGAGCCCATGGTGAGGCCACCCCCAGCCCTCTCTTGTTTGTTGTTGGCCCAGCAGTTTTGGCCCATGCATTTTTTTTTCTTCCTGCTGCAAATTTAACCTTATCCAGAAAAACTGCATATTTGCAGATTACCCCTTTTGTTCATGCATCTAATAACTTCACAATCATGCATCGGATTAAAACAATTTATATATGTAAAATGCTCAGAAAATTGTGTAGATTAATAATATGCCATTTTCATCCATGTTTAAAATGTTTAAAATGCTGTTTGTTCAAATTTGCATAAATCACATGCTAAAATGATTTATTTCATAACTAAATAACCGTAGCTCCATTTTAAATAAACTTTATATGTAAATGGGGTGGAAAAATGCCTAGATTAACATGGTCCACTTTATTTTCCTGTTTAACAACATTAAAATTGTGTTTAGGGCAGAACAGTACCAAATCCATAATTTGCATATGGGGATTTTCCGGAATTGTTGTTTGTTACTTCCGGCCTCATTTAAATTTGCCTAGATAGGTAGTTTCATTATGCTTTACCTTCTGCCATGTTTAACAACATTTAATATTGTTTGGTAGCTTAAACGAGATTAAACTAAATAGTCAATGTGGTGTTTTGTCAATATGCAACTCGTTGCATATTGATCTCCACTTAACTTGTAGTATTGTTTGTTGCACTTTGCCATGCCATGCCTTATTAAACCGGACATGCATCATACTTGTTTGTGCATCATGCCATGATTATGCTCGTGCATTTACCATGTTGTTTATTTCTTTCCGGTGTTGCTTCTTAGTTCCGGTAATGTTGCGATTGTGAGGATTCGTTCGACTACTCCCGTTCGTCTTCTTCATGGACTCGTTCTTCTTCCTAGCGGTATTTCAAGCAAGATGACCGCTACCCTGGATCTCACTACTATCATTGCTATGCTAGTTGCTTCGTTCTATCGCTATGCTGCGCTACCTATCACCTGTTTATCAAGCGATCCCAAATTGCCATGAACCTCTATCCCTTGACACCCTTCCTAGCAAACCGTTGCTTGGCTATGTTACCGCTTTGCTCAGCCCCTCTTATAGCGTTGTTAGTTGCAGGTGAAGTTGAAGATTGCTCCATGGTGGACATGATATGTTGGGATATCACAATATCTCTTATATTATTAATGAATCTATATATTTGGTAAAGGGTGGAAGGCTCGGCCTTATGCCTGGTGTTTTGTTCCACTCTTGCCGCCCTAGTTTCCGTCATACCGGTGTTATGTTCCCGGATTTTGCGTTCCTTACGCGGTCGGGTGATTTATGGGACCCCCTCAACAGTTCGCTTTGAATAAAACTCCTCCAGCAAGGCCCAACCATTGGTTTTGCCATTTGCCTCACCACCACCTATATTTCCCTTGGGAGTAATTAACCCAAGGGTCATCTTTATTACAGGCCCCCCCCCGGGCCAGTGCTTGTCTAAGTGTTGGTCCGAACTAGAGCCCTTTGCAGCGCCCCCTCAGGGAAACTTGAGGTCTGGTTTTAGTTGTACGGATTGCTCATCCGATGTTGCCCTGAGAACGAGATATGTGCAGCTCCTATCGGGATTGTCGGCGCATTGGGCGGTCTTGCTGGTCTTGTTTTACCATTGTCGAAATGTCTTGTAAACCGGGATTCCGAGTCTGATCGGGTCTTCCTGGGAGAAGGTCTATTCCTTCGTTGATCGCGAGAGCTTGTCATGGGCTAAGTTGGGACACCCCTGCAAGGTATAATCTTTCGAAAGTCGTGCCTGCGGTTATAGGCAGATGGGAATTTTTTAATGTCCGGTTGTAGATAACTTGACACCAGATCCGAATTAAAACGCATCAACCGTGTGTGTAGCCGTGATGGTCTCTTCTCGGCGGAGTCCGGGAAGTGAACACGGTCTTTGGGTTATGTTTGACGTAAGTAGGAGTTCAGGATCACTTCTTGATCATTGCTAGCTTCACGACCGTTCCGCTTGCTCTCTTCTCGCTCTTATTTGCGTATGTTAGCCACCATATATGCTTAGTCGCTGCTGCAGCCTCACCACTTTACCCCTTCCTTTCCCTTTAAAGCATTGCTAGTCTTGATACCCATGGTAATGGGATTGCTGAGTCCTCATGGCTCACAGATTACTACAACAACAGTTGCAGGTACAGGTTATGCGATGATCATGACGCGAGAGCGATGCTTGCTTGCGTTGAGTTCTTCTTCTGCTTCTTCTTTGATCAGGGGATAGGTTCCAGGTCGGCAGCCTGGGCTAGTAGGGTGGATGTCCTTTGAGCTTCTGTTTGTGTTTCATCCGTAGTCAGATGTTGATATTGTGTATGATATATTGTTGTATCCGTGTGGCATTGTATGCCTTATGTATGTATCCCCATCTATTATGTAATGTTGATGTAATGATATCCACCTTGCAAAGCGTTTCAATATGCGGTTCTATCCTTGGTGGGACCTTCGAGTCTCTTTAGGATAGTATCGCATATTGGGCGTGACAAAAGAGCCTAAGCTTGGGGATGCCCAAGGCACCCCAAGGTAATATTCAAGGACAACCAAGAGCCTAAGCTTGGGGATGCCCCGGAAGGCATCCCCTCTTTCGTCTTCGTTCATTGGTAACTTTACTTGGAGCTATATTAATTATCCTTTTGCCCTTAGTGGTGTCCATCTGCTCAGTTTTGCCCTCAGATGCGAATTGTGCTCAGTTTTGCCCCTAGTCCGTGCGCACCGACTCGTTCCGTGAACTCTGCCGTCTCCGTCAGGTCAACCTTTTGACTTGGCCCTTACAGGTGGGACCAGGCGGCAGAGACGGGCAATTTTATTCAGACCGTTGCACACGTGGCTTGTGGGACCCAGCGGAGAGACGTTGAGTAGAGAGCCGTTGCGGGTGTGCTATATAAGCAGGCAACAACGACGGTGACCATGGCGACAGAGAGCATGGTGGTGACCATGGTGAGAGAGAGAGCACGGCGGTGGGAAGCTAGCTGTGGAGCGCGCGGTGGTGGGAAGCTAGCTGTGGAGGGCGCGGCAGCGTTGAGATCCCCTTAGGCTCCGAGCTCCATGTCTTCCTCAAGCTCCTGCGCCACCTCTCGGATGCAGAGCCGGGCGTGTGTGGAGATGCATGTCTTCATCTATCCGCGGTGCCGGGCGGGTGTTGATCGGAGGGTTTCTCACACATCGAGGAACCCGAATCGTCCGTTCTACGTGTGCAACAAGAATGGGGTAAGAATAGGGGTAATTGCACCATTTTCGTGGTCGGGATCTTTGAGCAATGGATTGATCTGTTTCGTGTTCATGCAGGTGACATGCTTCTTTCTTTGGGTCGATGCTCTGGCCAAGACTCTGATAAATGAACTGCAAGAAGAGCATGAAGAATGGTTGCGCATGCTGCCACGAACCGCAGTGGCCGCAACACGAGCTCCGGAAGAAGAGATGGAGGGCGAAGCACGCATTGACAGAGAGCTAGCTCTTGAGCTTAGGATGTTGAAGAAGAAGTTTAGGAAGCTTGAAGATCAAGCACTACCAATACCCATTTGCAAATACTTTTGGGCATTTGTAGGTATGGTAATTGCACTGGTTGTAATGTTGAAAATGTATGGAAAGGCATGAATTATGGAGGAATTTGTAATCTTGAAATTGTATGAGAAATTCACCTAGTTTAAATGTTGGTCAAAGTTGTTTAAATGTTGAAAAAAAGAGAAGAAGTGACCAACATTTAAATATGTTGAAAAAAGGAGAAGAAATGAGGAATTCAGAAACTTTTGATCAATGAAATGCAGCTCTCTGCTCTGCCTTTCTGTCAAAAAAAGGTTGCTCTTGGGCCAAATTCAGAGTGTAGAGCCAAGTGCAGGCTAGACTAATGGGCCAACTGCATCCAATTAGGCCCATTCGGGGGTTCTCTTGCGTGTTTTTCTATTTTCTGTTCTGATTTAATTTAGGCAGTAAATCATAATGCTGAAACTTTTTGTGGAAGCTAATTGAATTTTTCCAGAGCCAAACAATTAAGGTTAGAAATTTTTTGGAGCTATTATATATTTAATAGCAATTTAATTAATCCAATTCAAATACACCGTGATTTAAATCAAAGACTAAAATGTCATGGAAAATGTGCCTCAGCTCTCGTAGAGGTTTACACCTGGTGCCAAAATAAATGAACATTTTTTAAGGACATTACATTGAGAAAAAACTAATTTGTCTAAACAACGAAGGGTGGAAAATGCACAAAAAATTGGTGCGGCTGGGGACTCGAACCTAGGACTGCGTGGGTTTGTGGTGTTTAGGGCTGCGCTGGTAACCGCTAGGACAGATGGTAAGACTTTGACATGGGTAGGGAAGGAAGGGATACATAGTGAGACTGTGAAATTTGTCAAAAAAATAGTGAGACGGTGAATGTTTTCACACGCGTGAGAGTGGTTTTCCTTTGTTTTGCACTGTAATTTTGGAGGGTTGGAAGGTTGAAAACGTATGTTTGCACTGCCACATGATTTTGGTTAGAGTGGCACTTGGTTTAGTGTTAGAGTGGCACTTGGTTTAGGATTTAAAGGGAATGAGTTTTCATGTTAGTTCATGACTTATTTTTTTTGAATGAAACAGAGGGCTTCTCACCCCCTCCGATTTTCATTAATGAAAACCACAAGTTCTAGAACTTCATGACTTGGTTTAAAGAAGAAATGATATGTTTGGGCACGAACATTTTTTAACACACATAATAAACGCTAATAACTTAGATAAGATGCAACACACCGTACCATTACAATAATAGGTTCACGGACAGCTCACGGACACATGACGAAACATGACACGGCACGATACGACATAGAAAAGCAACAAAATAAAAAACGAAACATGACGAGCTTGACTCCAGGCTTGAACATCTTCATCTTGACCTCCTTCTTCCACTTTGGCCGCGCGCACCCCTTCAACACCGTATTCATCTTCACACCTCCTCCTCCTTGTCGTAGGGAAGGGAGTGCATCTAGACTGGAGTGGGGAAGATGCTCTCGTAGTTGGTCTAGATGTTGTAGACGGTGAAGAAAGATGTCCTCGCAGCCGCACCAAAAGACTTGGCCGAGGAGCTCGCGCGCATCAAACGGGTTGGTGAAGGTGACCGTGAGTAGTAGGAGGATGCCGCCATGGTCATGAACCTCGTTGAGGGTGAACATTCTCGGCGAGCCCCGTGGGAGGTGGGCATAGCCGGCTCTGAGGAAGCCGCGGGTGAGTTCGACGAAACCCCTCCACCTTGAAATAGCCCACACACGGAGCTCCCTCCCCACGAGCACGCTCGGTGGGTAGCGCAGCTCCGGCACGACAGGCGGACGGCTGAAGGTCAGCCTGTTGAACTGCATGGTCTTGCTTGGGGAGGGCTCGGTCAATTGGGTGTTTGAAGTTGGAGAGAATGGATCGGATCTGGCTTATGGGTGGGAGAGGAAGAGAGGCACCCCATTTATAGGCCTGTGGGTAGGAGAGGAAGAGAGAAAGGATGAGAATGGTGCGTGTGTGAATCCGAACGCGTGTTTGTATCCGAACGCGTGTGTGTATCCGTTAAGTTTTGCACTCTTAAATTTTTGCACGAAAATGATGCATGGGGCGCGTGCGTGCATCTGAATCACTGCATAGCTCTTTGACCGGGCGGGCCTGAACCACCTAGCTGGCCTCGCTAGCCTAGCGCGCCTAGCGCGCCTCGCTTGCCTCACTCGCATGCATGCACATCGCCGCCTCTCGCGCATGCAAACCCATGTCGCCGCCTACCATGCATGCAAGGCCTGGAAAGGCTGAGACGGGCTATTTACTGCGGTCTCAGGACCAGACAACAAGACGGCCCAACGGTCCATCCAGCGTGCCCGATATTTGTTTAAAATAAGAATCTCCCAGCCAATCAGATTGCATCTCGCGGATCGCCCCCCTCCTCCCCGCAGATTCCTTCTAGAAGGGTTAGATCGACGACCTTGATCGCTGCTAGGGTTAGATGAACGGTCCTTGTTCAGTGCTAGGGTTAGCGGGGTTTGGAGCAGTCAAAGCTATGTTTAACCAGATTTCAAATGAGCATAATAAATTAAATAAAAATCAGAAAAACAAAAAACCTGCGCACATAGTCTTTTTATGTCATATACTAACGATTTAAGTTGATAAGCAAGGTTTACATACATTTAAGGGACAATTGCATTTTTACCCCTAGTTGGTTCCTACCCACGGGTTTTGCCCTTACTTTTCGAGCTTGCTCAGTTTTGCCCTTACTTTTTCCATCGAGGTCCCTCGAATGCCCTTTGACCATTTCACCAAAACTTTGAAAATTCATAACTAATTCATATGAACTGAGAAAAATGCAAATAAGATATCGAAATGTTCAGATAAACATTACTTTTATGGGCATATCATTTGCATTCAGGACAAAAGCATCATTTAAACTACCAGAGGTAATTAATGTTATTAACATTATTAAAAATAAATAGGTATAAACAATATTTTTTTCGTGAATAAAAATTACATGCAAATGTAGGTGATGTTTTCTGAACATCCTGATAACTTATTTGCATTTTTCTGAGTTTGTATCAACTTGTTATGAATGTTCTAATGACTTTGACCATTATTTGGAAACTTCATAACAAGTTGATACGAACTCAGGAAAATGCAAATAAGGTATCAGGATGTTCAGAAAACATCACCTACATTTGCATATAATTTTTATTCACAAAAAAATATCGTTTATACCTATTTATTTTTAATAATGTTAATAACATTAGTTACCTCAGGTAGTTTAAACGATGATTTTGTCCCGAGTGCAAATGATATGCCCATAAAGGTAATGTTTATCTGAACATTTTGATATCTTATTTGCATTTTTCTGAGTTCATATGAATTAGTTATGAATTTTCAAAGTCTTGGTCAAACGGTCAAAGGGCATTCGAGGGACCTCGATGGAAAAAGTAAGGGCAAAACTGAGCAAGCTCGAAAAGTAAGGGCAAAACCCGTGGGTAGGAACCAACTAGGGGTAAAAATGCAATTGTCCCTACATTTAAGCGATAAGTTCATGTGTATTGTGTGATATCTCGAGTATCTCAAACTTTCTTATATGAAGTGAAGAGAAGTGTTTTAGGGAAATGAACATGAAAATTTCAAAAAACTCACGACAGCTTCATTTTAGAGTGACTAAGAAGGATCCAGGCTTAGTTTTTCATTTTGATGTTTTACACTTATTTAAATCTTGGTCAAAGTTAAGTTTGACCAGAATTCAAATGAGCAAAACAAATTTAAAAAAATCAAAAAATTGAAAAACCAACGCACATAGTTCGTATATATAGGATATATGTTTAGGAAAGTTATTTGGTTGATTTAGACTAGGTAAAAAAACCTTGCTTAGAAATGAGGTCGTTTACCCTACCTTTGGACCCCTCATTTTAGCACATTTTTCATGAAAATTTCAAAAACCTCATCACAGCTTCATTTTGGATTGACTAAGAAGGATCCATGCTTAGTTTTTCATTTTGATATTTTAGACTTGTTTAAATCTTGGTCAAAGTTAGGTTTGATTAGAATTCAAATGAGCAAAACAAAATTCAAAAATTCAAAAAAAGGAAAAACATGTGCTCATTCAAACATCATCCAACAGATTTAAACATCATGTCAAACATAGTTCAGCATCATCCAACAGAACTACAACATTATTCATAATGTTTCATAATTATTCATATATAGCGTTGGGGCTTCTGTCTGTTCCTTAAGCTTCTTGCCATCACTTTGCTCCTCGTGCACCTTTTTTTTTGACCTGATCCTCGTGCACCTTGTGCTCATTGCTTCTTTCTCTTCTCCTCTTGGTTGTCGGTACCTTGCGCGTCTTCTTCAAACCTATCATAGAGCTGTGCAAAACATAAAGGGTAATGAGATCATGTCAAGTAATAAATGTACAGTAGTATTTGACCCTTGCAAGATTTACATACCTAGCAGAACTCACAACAACAGAAGGTTGGTCACCATTTGGAGCCTCACTTGGATCATCATTTGGAGCCTCACTTGGATCACCATGATCACCATTTGGAGCCTCACTTGGATCACTATGATCACTATTTGGAGCCTCAATTGGATCACCATTTGGAGCCTCACTTGAATCATTATTTGGAGGATATTTTGGATCATTGTCAAAATCATGCGACTGTTGACCATCATCATTTCAAACCTCGTCAAAATCCTCATCTGATGAAACCGACTGTTGACCATCATTTTCATCATCTGTTGAGGCAACCGGCTGCTGACCAACATTTTCATCGAAGCCTTCATCGAAACTCTCTCCCAATGCTGGATCTACTGTGTTATCACAATACTTACCGAAATGACCAGACCCACCACACCTTGTGCACTTACGCTTCCTCTTTCCAAGTCCAACTCCTTCGCTGCGAGGTCTGATTCGACTCTTCCTTGGTCTACCTGCTGCTCTCTTCAGAACTGGAGCGCAAAGCTTGAATCCAGGGTCCACCATGTCCCATTGTTGTTTCCATCCATAGCAGGCAAGGCATACGCATATGTGGCTTTGAACCTTGCAACAGAGTAGTAATCATGCACATACTGCTGTATATTCCCTGCTGGACCTAGGAGAGAAGTGATGAAAAACAAGGCATGAATGCATGGCAACCCAGTTATTTTCCATTGCCTACAACTGAAAGTTCTAGCTTCTAAATCCACTAGATATCTCCATTCCCTATTCTCTTTATCCAAATATGATATCTCTGCTGTGGTACCCGAGCAAAGAGTCATGTTCATTTCCAAGCCTGTTCTTTTCTGCTTTAGTTCATTCATCATAGCAGGGATGATAATGTGGCCCATGAATTTTGCCTCGGCTATTCCTGCATGATAATGAAATTTCTGCATGTATTCTATCCTTATCCTGTCAAGAAAATCCACCACATAATGACCCTTTAGTTTCCAGATCATTGAGTTGAAAGACTCTGCTAGATTATTGTGCACATAGTCAACTTTGCTCAGTTCGCTGAATTGGCTTCTGGCCCATAACTTGGAGTGGTGTGTTTCCAAGTATTCTTTCACTTTGGGATTCATGTATAACTGCCTCAAGTGGTAGTTGTGCTTCTTCACACTGCAAGTCAAAGATGCTGGCCATAAATTGTTGGTATAAACCTTTCCTTTGAATTTCTTCATGAAATTTTCAGCAAGGTGACACATGCATTCCCTATGCTCTACTCCAGGGAACACATTGTCCACGACCACTACTAAACCTTTGCAGGCATCTGTATGAATGACCAACCCATTCTGATGTGCAATAGCCCGACACAGATTATGCAAAAACCAAGTCCAGCTCTCCTCAGACTCTGTCTCCAGCACACCGTAGGCAACTGGAAATACAAAACTGTGTGCATCAACTGCACAAGCTGCTACTAACTGTCCTTTAAACCTCCCTGTGAGAAAAGTGGCATCAATAGCCAAATAAGGCCTGCAACCTGCCAAAAAACCCCGGCGACAAGCCTCAAAGCAGACAAAAACCCTCATAAAGCATTCCTTGGTCTTTGTCACTCCCCTGAATGTGTACTCCACAGTGTGGTGATCAATATCTACAATATTACCTGGGCTTGTCCTCTCCACTTCACCTTTGAATGAATACAACCATTGAAAACTTTCCTGCCAGTTACCATAAATAGAATCCATAGCATGTTGTTTACCATTGAACAACCTCATGTATGGTAAATCTATCTTGAACTTATCTTTGATGTTCTTCTGCAATTCCTTTCGACCCACTTGCTGGTTTTCTTTCACCCACTTCTTTACTTCTTCTGCCACCCATCTTGACTTCGCTCTACTGATTATATCCTTCCTAAGGGTTGATTCCTGGCATGTGTGCTTAAAAGGGTTCACTTTGACCTGAACATTAGTGCTATTTTGCATTTTAGATGCAAGCAACCTCCATGGACAACCCTCAGTCGGACAGTGCACTCTGTAACATAGTTGATCGCTCTTGTCAACTTTGAAAGTACGTTCTACCTCGATGCAGTATGTCACAAGTGCATTTCTACACTCATTCATGGATGCAAAAACTGTACCTTCTTCCGTATGAGGGTTCAAAGGGTCCCATTCAACAGCTCCAAGGTCTTCGTCCTCACCCACCGCATCATCATCCACACGGACTGCATTGTGAGCTTCATCTTGGTTTTCAGCCCGAGGTGCCCGTCGTAAATTCCGAATAACATCATAATATAGCTTCTCTTCATCAACCTCAGAATTGTAGTCATCGGGCTCCACTTCAAGGGGGACCCTACTGCTGTTGCCCACACTTGTCGAGCCACCACGTCGCCGTGCACCAACTGAACTGTTCTAGCTATAGATGCCATTACGACGACTTGGTTCTCCCCGAGATGTTGCACCCGTCATCTTAGGTCCAAATGCCTGCTCAAGCACATCAACTTGCAGCCTCACATGGAAATTATCTTTCTCTTTATGCCTAACAAACATGGTAGCTAGCTCTTCATCATTACTAACCGTCACCCATTTCTTTTCCCCATCATAGTATTTGTATACCACTTCATCAAGCAAACCCCAAGGATATTGGCTACAAATTACCTCCCCTATTGGGGAATGTAGCAGAAATTCAAAATTTTCTATGCATCACCAAGATCAATCTATGGAGATTCTAGCAACAAGAGAGGGAGATGATGAGCATCTTCATACCCTTGAAGATCGCTAAGCGGAAGCGTTACAAGAACGTGGTTGATGGGGTCGTACTCGCGACGATTCAAATCGCGGAAGATCCGATCTATCGCCGAACGGACGACGTGTCCGCGTTCAACACACGTACAGCCCAGGGACATCTCCTCCTTCTTGATCTAGCAAGGGGAGAGGAGAAGTTGAGGGAGAACTCCGACAACACGACTGCATGGTGGTGGTGGAGCTCATGGTTCTCCAGCAGGGCTTCGCCAAGCACTACCGAGGAGGAGGAGGTGTTGGAGGAGGGAGAGGGCTGCGCCAGGGAAGAGGTGTGGCTGCCCTCCCACCCCTCCACTATATATAGGGGCAAGGGGAGAGGGGGAGGCACCCTAGGGTTTCCCCTAGGGGGCGGCGACCAAGCAGATTGGATCTCCCTAGGGAAAATCCTAGGGAGACTTGCCCCCCAAGCCAAGCAGGTGGAGGATTGCCTCCCAAGCTAGGTGGAGGCACCCTACCTCCCCAAATAACATGGGAAAGGGTGTTGTTGGATTTCGGGTTCCGGCAGACCCTCTAGATTCGAACACTGGGGTGCGCGCGGAGATTTAGCCCTCTGCCTACCTGCACCTCACCACCTCGCTATGAACTAAGCAATCAAAGGAACAACACAAGAGGCACATAGTTTATACTGGTTCAGGCCACCATTGTGGTGTAATACCCTACTCCAGTGTGTGGTGTGATGGATTGCCTCTTGGGCTGATGATGAACAGTACAAGGAAGAACAGCCTCGCGAGGGTCTGTTCTTGGTTGGTGCGATGAACTACTAGGGGGAGTTCAGTCGCTCTCTCTACTGGATTCTAGGTGAGGATCCGATTGCCTCTACCTTGTGGTGGCGAGTCCTATTTATAGGCAAAGGCCCAGGGCCTCTTCCCAAATATTGAGCGGGAAGGGTGCCAACAATCGGCCATTTTGAAGGGGAACATCTAGTACACTTATCCTGACTAAAGCTGGTCCTCGCCTGTCAAAGGCTCTGGTGGTGACGCCTTCCTGGGCTCCACGATGACTTCCTTCTGTCGTTGCAACGGTCTTGGTCTTGTTGCACCGAAATGGATGCCTTTGCTTGATGCTCTCGCTTGCGCTTGCCCCTTTGCACCAAAGAGGAAAGAAGGACTCTATGCGGGCTGGCGCCCGCCCCGTGCCCTTGGTCGTCATGGCTTGCATCATGGGCACCTCGCGAGGTACCCCGCCTTGATCTCTCCGCCTCCTCGTGAGCCAGCCTGACGAGGCCGTGCCTGAGGAAGCCTCCTGTCGTCCGCCCCGTGAGGCTTGGCCCCTCGCGAGGGTCCTGAGCTCATGTTGATGAAGATGGGCCATGCTGGGCCGCCCCTTGAGCCATGCCGCGGGCCGCAGGCAGGCAAGTCTAGGGACCCCCGTTCCTAGAACGTCGACAGTAGCCCCCGGGCCCAAGGCGCGCTCGGACTTGGCTGAGCAGAGAGGCGAAGGGGTAAGTGCGAAGCGCCACGGTCCCTAACAGCCTGCGGCCTCGGGCGCCGCGTGGCGGTTGATTGGACGTGGGCGGCCCCGCTCCCCCATGATGCCTCGGCAACTGTGAAAACCGTCAGGTCTCTGCATGCAAAGCGGGTCATGATTACCTGTGGTCGTGGAGGCAGGCGGTTGGCCTCCCCTGGCTATAAGTACGGGGCGGCGCCTGCCCTTCCGATCCATCCCTTTTTGCTTCTCCTTTTCTTTCATGGCTCCGCCAAAAAGGTTCTCGGCCGCGGAGAAAGGTAAGGCCCGCCAGGCGGAACTTGTCTCTCCTCCACCCAAGCGCGGTCGAGGCCGTCCCTGCAAACACCCTGCGACTCCCATGGTGGCTCCCTGCGGTCGCGGAGGCGATCTTCCGCGTGGCGAAGGGCGGCCGGCCGCCGCTGGGGGATGCATCACGGCTGCGCGACCCCCTAGGCCGCGCTCCCACTCGACAAAGGTACTGCCGGAGTTCATTGTGTGGGCGGCGGAGCCGGCCAGCACCCGGCTCCAACACCCCCACTTCCACCTAGGTGAGCTTCCGGCTGGGGCCCCGGGCGGCCTCTGGCTCCAGGCGGATGGTTGATGCGGGCGAGCCTCCTGGGCTTTGCTGGAGGTCTCCTCGGCCGGGAGCTTGTCCCTGACCCGCGGCTGGCAAACATTTTCCCGCGTGCGTGGTCTGATCCGGCGGTGCACCCTGCACTTCAAGTTCGACGGCGATGCAACCCTCTACGTGAGGGTGTTCGGGGAAGATGGTCGCCGCGCTGGATGTTGCCCCGAGAGCGACGACCGCGGCCCGGGGTCCAGCCCCGGTGACGATGAAGATGGCAACGTGCGTGCGAACGGTGGCGATCGAGGTTCATCGAGCTTCGACGGCTCTTCTTCGAGCAGCGGCTCCTCCAGCGGTGGCCGCCATCAGCCTCCGTGCCGCCGCGCTCGCCTGGAGGGAGGTAGCGGGTCTGCCCGCCGTCGCGCCTCGATGAAGCGCGAGACGGAGTCCTCCTGAGCTCCGGAGGCAGTTCGAGTCTCCCTCGCAAGCTGATGCCGGGCGAGTCGCGCCTGTTTTGTTTTCCCTTTCCCTGCGCAAAAAGACAGTAGTGTAGGGCCCCGCGAGGGTGTGCAGGGACTATTGTTGTTTAATTATTGTACTGCTTCCGCTATTTTGGTGTTTGTGCCCTCATGTCATACGCTAGTGCGCAGGAATTACTTAGCTCGGGGGGAGGGCTTGTCGCGACCCTTGCTTCTCGAGGCCGAGGCTTTGTCGAACGTTCCATGTCCTACGGGGGTTAGTCTGGAGAGGTAGTTCCCGGACTTAGCCATGGAGGGATCGACCCAGGCCCTGTGTTCATGTCGCGATGCCCGTGGGGCACGGACTGGAGGGGTGCTCCTGTAGTGGACCTGGGTTGGGTAGCCTCGAACGACAAGGGCAGAAAACACTCGCGAGGGTGCCCGCGGTGCCCCCTCGCGAGACTTGCGCGAGAGAAATCGGGGCGGGAGAGCGAAAAAGGCAAGGGGTCACAAACCAAAGACGACAACAACTTCAGCAAAACCTCGAAAGGGGATGAACAGCCAACTGCAGAAAGCAAATGAGAAAAGCCGCGTCCGGCACCTAATCTAGTCTTCGACGTCTTCTCACCAGCGCGGAGCTAAGTGCTGCCACTGGGGGTGGGAGGGAGCCCCAGGGCCTGAGGCCGGCGCTCCTGAGACTCCGGGGTGTGTACAGCCCCACTCATTATTATGTGAGAGTGTCACGGGCAGCAAGCTTCACAGGCATTGGCCTTCTTCACAGGCTCCGGGCCTTTCTCGTGAGGATAGACTTCACAGGCGTTCGCCTTCTTCACAGGCTCTGGGCCTTCTCGTGAGGATGGACTTCACAGGCGTTCGCCTTCTTCACAGGCTCTGGGCCTTTTCCAAAACGCAACAGCTTCAAAGGCATTCCCCTTCTTCACAGGCTCTGGGCCTTTTCCAAAATGCAACAGCTTCACAGGCATTCACCTTCTTCACATGCTCTGGGTCTTTTCCAGAACGCAACAGCTTCACAGGCATTCGCCTTCTTCACAGGCTCTGGGCCTTTTCCAAAATGCAACAGCTTCACAGGCATTCGCCTTCTTCACAGGCTCTAGGCCTTTTCCAAAACGCAATAGCTTCATAGGCATTCGCCTTCTTCACAGGCTCTGGGCCTTTTCAAGGGTAAAATCTCCGGAGGTGCTGGATGTTCCACGCGTTCTAGATGGGCACCCCCTCCTGAGTCTCCAGGCACGCGGAGCCGGGCCTGGAAACATGAACAACCTTGAACGGGCCCTCCCACATGGGAGAGAGCTTATGAAGTCCCTCCCTAGAGAGGACCCGCCTGAGCACGAGGTCTCCTACCTCGAGTGTTCTAGGGCGGATGTTGCGGAAGTGGTATCGCCGTAGCGCTTGTTGGTATCTGGCTGCTCGGAGCGCAACTTCCCGTCGACGCTCCTCCCCCAGCACGAGGTCCGTCCCCCGCATGGCGTCTTGCTGCGCCTCGTCGAACACCAGGACCCGTGCGGAACGACGTCTGACCTCGTGAGGGAGGACCGCTTCAGCTCCATAGACCAGGAAGAATGGGGTCTTGCCGGTTGGCTTGGTCACGGTTGTGCGGATGGACCACAACACAGACTGAAGCTCGTCGTACCAACCTCGGCCGCAGGCCTCCAACTTCTTCTTGAACGTCCTGGTTTTGAGGCCCGTCAGGATCTCCGTGTTGGCCCGCTCGGCCTGACCGTTGCTCCGGGGGTGCACTACTGAAGCGTAACATATCTGCGTTCCAAGGTTAGCACAGTATGTTTTGAAGAGATTACTGGTGAACTGTGAACCGTTGTCGGTGATGACGCGGTTTGGTACCCCGAACCAGCTCACGATGCCCTTGATGAACTTGACCGCAAACCCTGTAGGGATGGTGCGGACAGCTTCCACTTCAGTCCACTTAGTGAACTTGTCCACGGCGACGTATGGGTAGCGATAGCCCCCTAGCGCCCAAGGAAATGGGCCCAGGATGTCCATCCCCCAGACTGCGAATGGCCATGAAAGAGGTATAGTTTGGAGACCTCCATCCGGCTGATGGATCTGCTTGGCGTGGAACTGGCAGGCCTCGGAAGCCTTGACCAGTTCGACAGCATCATTGAGTGCAGTGGTCCAATAGAATCCACTTCGGAATGCCTTGCCAACGAGGGTTCACGATGATGCATGATGCCCACAGTCTCCACCGTGTATATCCGCTAGCAGTTCCTTCCCTTGCTCCTTGGAGATGCAGCGCAGGGACACATCATTCGGTCGCCTTCGGTAGAGCTCTCCATCCCTGATGCAGTATGATGTGGCCTGCCGTGCCACGCGCTCCGCTTCCTCCTCCTTCTCTGGCAAGATCCCTTGCGTCAGATAGCTCCGGAGCTCCGCAATCCAGCACCCCTCCTGAGGCTCCATTGTCAAGAGCAGACGCGCCCTAGGCCGGGCCACAGGCCGAGGCTCCGGAGGCTGGCGGCTGGGGAGCTTCTCCCGAGGCTGCACCGCGCTTGACAGTGATGGCGTGGCCGAGGGCTTGAAGAGCCGCTCCTCGAAGACGCCAGGCTCCTAAGGCAGTCGCCTGGATGCTCGTTTGGCGATGTCGTCGGCCTCCTGATTGGTGCCACGGGGCACGTGCTGTAACTCCAGCCCCCAGAACTGCTTCTCCATCCTGCGGACCTCCGCAAGGTAGGCTTCCATGTGCTCATCCCTTGGCTCGTATACTTTGTTGGAGAAGTTGACGAGGAGTTGTGAATCACCTTTGATGGTAAGACGTTTTACTCCGAAGGCGGCCGCGGCCTTCAGGCCTGCTATCAAGCCTTCATATTCTGCTATGTTGTTGGAGACCTTTTCTCTATGTTGGAAATAGAGCTGCACGGCGTAGTAGAGCTTGTCTTGGGTAGGAGATATAAGCACCGCACCAGCCCCCGCGCCGTGCCTAGAGAACACCCCGTCGAAGTACATGACCCAACCGTCCGACGCCTCGCTTCCCGGGGAGAGGGATCGATCCTCATCCGCATTTAGGCCCGGCGCCTCTGTCCACTCTGCTATGAAATCTGCCAAGGCGGCCCCCTTGATGACTCTGGTTGTGCTGAATTCGAGCTGAAACGCTTGCAGTTCAATGTTCCACTTAGCGACTCTTCCAACTGAGTTGGGGCTCCTGAGCACCCTCTACAGAGGGTACATTGAGACAACCTTGATGGGGTGGCCCTGAAAATAATGCCGCAGCTTGCGCGAGGCCACCAATAGCGTGAGGAGAAGTTTCTAAGGCATGGGGTACCGCGCCCTTGCATCCCGCAACACTGTGCTGACGAAGTACATAGGATGTTCAACTTGGTTGGGAGTGCTGGTGTCGATGGCGCCCTCAGGAGACCGCGGCGCCTCCTGACGCAGGGAATCCCCCAGCGGCTGGTCGCTAGGGGGAGGGGTTCCCGCTGTCTCGAGCGTGTTCCCCAACGGCAGCTGGTCCTTCTCGGCTGTGGCGGTGGTCTCTGCGGGTCTTTCTTGTTCATGCTCCACCCCGGCCCGGGCGGATGCAGTGGCTTTGTTCCAACGCTCATCCCTAACCGCCACCAGGGCTGCGCTGGCGGAGTAGGGGGTGGCTGCAAGGTAAAGCACCAGGGGCTCCTGAGGGCGTGGGGCCACCATTACCGGAGGGCTGGTTAGGTACCTCTTGAGGTCTTGGAACGCCTTGTCTGCCTCTTCAGTCCATTCAAAGGGTCCCTTTTTCTTCATTAGCTGGAAGAAGGGCAGCGCTCGCTCCCCCAGCTTGGAGATGAAGCGTCCCAGTGCTGTCACGCGCCCAGTGAGTTTCTGCATTTCTCTGAGGGTCTTTGGCGGGCTCATGTCCTCGACTGCCTTGACCTTTTCCGGGTTAGCCTCGATGCCCCGGTGGGACACGAGGAAGCCCAAGAGCTTGCCTGAGGGGACACCAAACACGCACTTTTCTGGGTTGAGCCGCAGGCTCACGGTGTTGAGGATCGCGAAGGTCTCCTCCAGGTCTTGTATCAGGGTCATTGCCTCGCGAGACTTCACCACAATATCATCCACGTAAGCCTCAACGTTTTTCCCGAGCTGTGGGCCCAAGGCGATGTGCATCAGCCGCTGGAAGGTCGCCCATGCATTGCACAGCCCGAACGGCATGCAAGTGTAGCAATACACCCCGCACGGGGTTAGAAAGGCCGTTTTTTCCACATCTTCTACCGCCATCTTGATCTGGTGATACCCAGAGAAGGCATCCAAGAAACACAACAGGTCGCACACGGCGGTGGAGTCGATGATCTGATCGATGCAGGGGAGCGGAAACGGATCTTGCGGGCAAGCTTTGTTGAGATTGGTGAAGTCGACACACATACGTTCCTTCCCTCCTTTCTTCGGTACAACGACTGGGTTGGCCAACCAATCCGGGTATCGGACCTCGCGAATGACCCCTGCAGCCTCCAACTTGCGTGTCTCTTGGACGATGAAAGCCTGCTTTTCCATCTTGCCTTCTGCTTCACGGGTCGGACGTTGGGGCACACATTGAGGTGGTGCTCTATTACGCCCCTTGGGATCCCCGCCAGCTGATCGGGCTCCCATGCGAATACCTTCTTGCTCACGCGCAGGAACTTGACCAGGGCCTCCTCCTGCTCGGGCTCGAGGTTGGCGCCTATGGTGAAGGTGGCGTCAGTGGATCCGTCCTCGTCAACCAGCATCTGCTTGGTTTCTGCCTTGTCTTGGGTGAACAACTGCTTCTTCTTGGTCGGCGCAGCCCCCTTGGGCTCAGGGGCGCCCGAGTCGGCGGGCTGCACCGCCGTCGCCGTCTTGAAGGCGAGCTTGAGCACTTGCAACACATCCCCGGTGTCTCCGCACACGGTGAGGACGCCGCTGCTCCCGAGCATTTTCATTAGGTTGTACGCCGGGTGAGTCATAGCCATGAACCGGGCCAGCGCCGGGTAGCCAAGGATGGCATTGTATGGGAGGCCGATGGGGGCGATGTCGAAGTCGATTAGCTCTGTGCGAAAGTTGTCGTAGGTGCCGAAGGTTACCGGGAGACGGATCTGCCCCAGGGAGCTAGAGGACCCGCCCCTGACGCCCAAGAAGGGCCGGCTGGGCCGAAGCCGCTCCGGTCGTATGTGGAGGAGGTTGAAGGCTTCAATCGAGAGCACGCTGAGGCCCGAGCCGCCGTTGATTAGAGTCCTGGTGACGGCCACCTGGCACATGGTGGGAGTGCATAGCATCGGGAGCGCGCCTGAGCAGGCTGAATCAGAGGGGTGGTCCTTTGAGCTGAAGGCCAGATCGGCCTTGGGCGCCGACCGACCTGAGGGAGCCCCCTGTCGTGTGGAAGCGGTACCGACCTAGCGGACAATTGGCTTGACGTGGCGGCCCGAAGGTGGCGCCTGCGAGACGCCCAGGAGGGCCGCGACGACCGGGGGCGCCGGTGCAGAGCGCCTGACAAGGAAGAGGTTGCGCAACTCTTCCCAAGGGGCCATGGAAGCCGCCGGTAACTTGTCCGGCCGCCGCACCTGCCGCAAGGCTGGGGCCAAGGCTTGGAGCCCCCCGGCCTCCGTGCTAGTGCTAACGACCGGAGCGGACGGCGCACCGTTCATCGCAGGGCGAGTTGTGGTGTCGGCGGAGAGCGGGTCGGCGGAAGGAGAAGCTCCGGTGCACCCCTACCTGGCGCGCCAAATGTCGGATTTCGGGTTCCGGCAGACCCTCTAGATTCGAACATTGGGGTGCGCGCGGAGATTTAGCCCTCTGCCTACCTGCACCTCACCGCCTCACTATGAACTAAGCAATCAAAGGAACAACACAAGAGGCACAGAGTTTATACTGGTTCAGGCCACCATTGTGGTGTAATACCCTACTCAAGTGTGTGGTGTGATGGATTGCCTCTTGGGCTGATGATGAACAGTACAAGGAAGAACAGCCTCACTAGGGTCTGTTCTTGGTTGGTGCGATGAACTGCTAGGGGGAGTTCAGTCGCTCTCTCTACTGGTTTCTAGGTGAGGATCCGATTGCCTCTACCTTGTGGTGGCTAGTCCTATTTATAGGCAAAGGCCCAGGGCCTCTTCCCAAATATTGAGCGGGAAGGGCGCCAACAATCGGCCATTCTGAAGGGGAACATCTAGTACACTTATCCTGACTAAAGCTGGTCCTCGCCTGTCAAAGGCTCTGGTGGTGACGCCTTCCTGGGCTCCACGATGACTTCCTTCCTGCCGTTGCAACGGTCTTGGTCTTGTTGCACCGAAATGGACGCCTTTGCTTGATGCTCTCGCCTGCGCTTGCCCCCTTTGCACCAAAGAGGAAAGAAGGACACTGTGCGGGCTGGCGCCCTCCCCGCGCCCTTGGTCGTCATGGCTTGCGTCATGGGCATCTCTCGAGGTACCCCGCCTTGATCTCTCTGCCTCCTCGCGAGCCAGCCTGACGAGGCCGTGCCTGAGGAAGCCTCCTGTCGTCCGCCCCGTGAGGCTTGGCCCCTCGCGAGGGTCCTGAGCTCGTGTTGATGAAGATGGGCCATGTTGTGCCGCCCCTTGAGCCACGCCGCGGGCCGTAGGCAGGCAAGTCTAGGGACCCTCTTTCCCAGAACACCGACAGGTGTGGGGGGCGCACCACCCCTTAGTGGGCTGGTTTGCCCCTCCCACTTTGGCCCATGAGGCCCTCCAACACTTGTCGGGCTCCCGAAACACCTTTTGGTCATGCTGGCCATAGCCTGGTACCCCTGGAACACTTCCGGACTCCGATACCCTTCGTCCAATATATCGATATTCACCGCCGGACCATTCCGGAACTCCTCGTGACGTCCGGGATCACATCCGGGACTCTGAACTACCTTCGGTAACCACATACAATTTCCCATAACAACTCTAGCGTCACCGAACCTTAAGTGTGTAGACCCTACGGGTTTGGGAACCATGCAGACATGACCGAGACATCTCTCCAGCCAATAACCAACAGTGGGATCTGGATACCCATGTTGTCTCCCACATGTTCCACGATGATCTCATCGGATGAACCACAATGTCGAGGATTCAAGCAATCCCGTATACAATTCCCTTTGTCCATTGGTATGTTACTTGCCCGAGATTCGATCGGCGGTATCCCTATACCTTGTTCAATCTCGTTACCTGCAAGTCTCTTTACTCGTTCCATAATGCATGATCCCGTGACTAACTACTTAGTCACATTGAGCTCATTATGATGATGCATTACCGAGTGGGCCTAGAGATACCTCTCCGTCATACGGAGTGACAAATCCCAGTCTCGATTCGTGCCAACCCAACACACACTTTCGGAGATACCTATAGTGCACCTTTATAGCCACCTAGTTACGTTGTGACATTTGGTACACCCAAAGCATTCCTACGGTATCCGGGAGTTGCACAATCTCATGGTCTAAGGAAATGATACTTGACATTAGAAAAGCTTTAGCAAACGAACTACACAATCTTGTACTATGCTTAGGATTGGGTCTTGTCCATCACATCATTCTCCTAATGATGTGATCCTGTTATCAATGACATACAATGTCCATGGTCAGGAAACCATAAACATCTATTGATCAAAGAGCTAGTCAAGTAGAGGCTCACTAGGGACACGGTGTTGTCTATGTACCCACACATGTATCTGAGTTTCCTATCAATACAATTATAGCATGAACAATAGACAATTATCATTAACAAGGAAATATAAAAATAACCATTTTATTATTGCCTCTAGGGCATATTTCCAACATCCCCAAATTGTCTGAAACTCCAATTAGTAGCCACTGGCAACCGATAATCAAAACCTCCTTGGTATTTCTTCTTATCCTTTGCATCGAACGTGTACCTGTCCCTTCTAATGTGCACCAAGAAAGCAAACCGCAACTCCATCCTACCGGCAAAAATCAGAGACACAATCAGCACACTAATTGGGCAAACCTACTCGAATCGAGTGTTCAAATGCACAACTAAGCTCAATCTAAACAGGAGGTGAGACTTACCCCTCGGGAACCCAGTCGTGGATGCGGCGGATCTCCGGCCCGATGCCTACCTCACCAAATACTCCGGGGTCGCTGCTGCTCGCCATTTCGCTCTAGTTCTTCCTCCTAGTTCAAATAGCTCCAATAGCCCCCCCACCTTTGAGCGCTCCGGTCAGGCGCACGGCAGGAGGCCGCGTTACGGGTCGAGCAGGTGGCGGGCGCCCCACCCGTGGCGTCGCAGGAAGGTGGGGGGCATCGCAGGTAGCCGTGGAGCGTAGGTGTAGGACGGTAGCGGTGGATTAGGCCATGCAGCTGGTGGTGGGGCAGGTGCTGGCTGCAGCACAAGTGGTGGTGCGGTGGCGGCGCAGGGCAGCCAGCCGGCGGGGAAGCGGATGGGCAGAGTGAGCTACAAATGATTTGGGAATTTAGTTGCACGGGCCTACATGTCAGCTCCGGACCCACGTCCGTGCAGTCCCACATGTAAGCTCCGGACCCACAACCACTAACATCGACGGACGAAATGGACTCAAATATGGCCGTTTGGCCTCGTCATAGTTGTTGTGCATGGACTAGGGGCAAAACTGAGCACAATTCACATCTGAGGGCAAAACTGAGCAGATGGACACCACTGAGGGCAAAAGGATAATTAACCCTATTTTTATTCACCACATGATATGTGTTTTGCTTGGAGCATCATTTTATTTTATTTTGTTTTTCTTGCTGTTTGAATAAAGTACTTAAGATCTGAAATTCTTAAATGTTAGAGAGTCTTCACATAGTTACATAATTATAAGACTACTCATTGATCTTCACTTATATATTTTGGAGTAGTTTGTCATTTGCTCTAGTGCTTCACTTATATCTTTTAGAGCACGACGGTGGTTTTATTTTGAATAAATAGATGAACTCTCATGCTTCACTTATACTATTTTGAGAGTCTTTAGAACAACATGGTAATTTTCTTTGGTTATGAATTTAATCCTAACATGATGGGCATCCAAGAGGGATATAATAAAAACTTTCATATAAAGTGCATTGAATACTATGAGAAGTTTGATTCTTTATGATTGTTTTGAGATATGAAGATGGTGATATTGGAGTCATGCTAGTGGTGTAATTCTGAATTTGAGAAATACTTGTGTTGAGGTTTGTGAGTCCCGTAGCATGCACGTATGGTAACCCTTGTGTAACAAATTTGAAGCATGAGGTATCTCTTTGATTGTCCTCCTTGTGTGTGGAGGTCGGGATCGCGCGATGGTTAACTCCTACCAACCCTTCCCCTAGGAGCATGTGTGTCGGAGTAAATGACCACGGGTAGCCTAGCCGGCTCCCTTTAGCCCTTTGGAAAAACTACAGGCCGATCGAGCTTTGGAGCACCCAAGACACGGGGCTTCCTTCCTCTGGCCGGCTGCCTCACCAGCCGACTACCGGAAGGCGGCCCGGCCCTAAACTCCCTTGGAGGACGCCACGATAGGGCCGACTCCAAGAAGCCGGCCACGGAAAGACCGACTCCAAGAAGCTGGCCCAAGAAGACCGACTCCAAGAGGCCGACCCCTAAAAAGCAGCCAGGGCCGTGCCGTAAAAGTATGCACCCCCATAACGATGATGGGACATGGCGTGGCAACAGTGGAGCCTGCCACCCCCGAATCCCGGAGCACACATGGCTACAGTACGCCGTACGGGGCAGCCATCACCCGTCCGGCGTGGCACTGTTACCATGCTAATCATGACGCCCTCCACGACGGGCTGCCAGTACGGCCCGCAGGCGGCGGACCCCTTCGGTCAGAGAGACACCCGAAGGCGGCCCGGCCTCCCCCAGTTGGCCTGGGGCACGACCGGCTTCCCATGGCCGGCTTGCCTCCCTCCTCGGGGCGCGTGCACCATTAAGAAGACAAGATGAGGTAAGGCTACAGTGAGAGCCCGCAAGGCGGCGGCACTGTAGCCATGCTTACCTCGACAAAGCCCTCGTCATCAGAGGCAAGGCAACAGTAACCAGCCCGCGACAAGACCCCCAAGCGGTGGGGCCGGCCTGTCGTCCAATGAGCTGGCAGCCGGCGGGACCCACCAGTCGGCGGGCCCCAGCGGCTGGCGGAGAAGCCGGCAGCGATAGACACTGCTGGCTAGGGCCCACGCCCAGCCGGATTACCATTGTACCTCCGGGGGGTAGGCCTATATAAACCCCCCGGGGCACCCATGCAAAGGGTTGATCTCAGATAGTTTTAGACACCACCATAAGGAGGGAAGAGAGCTAGCCTTGCCCTTCTTCCTCCTCACACCGAACAGCTCAAGGAGCCTCTTGTAGCTTCTTATCGATCTAGTGATCATGCGGAGACCCCGCAAAGCAGGAGTAGGGGTATTATCTCCACGAAGAGCCCCCACCCTGGGTAAGATTCGCCGGCGTGCATGTCTTCGCCTCATCCCGTTTCCAGGCACCGACGATGTCTTACTGGCTCCCACAATGATAAGCCACCCGTTGGCATAGGTCGCACCTACCACCCGACATTTGGAGCCCACCGTGGGGCCAGGTGCACCGTCGTCCGGAGACCTGCTCTAGACGGGAACCCATTTCCTCCCGAACGAGCGTAGCCAGCCCAGCACGCCCGATGGCGCTTGCCCCGATGCGCTGCAAAGCGTCGACGACGCCTGCGCGGCGAGCTGCCTCGCTGATCTTCTTGGCGAGGCTCGCATCTCCGACGAGCCCGCATCCGACGCGGGCACAGGCTGCCCCGAGAGCCGCCTCGTCAGCCTCCTCGACCAACTCCACGTCTCCAGCGAGCCTACTGCAGACTTGGAGTCGGTTGGCTCCACCGACCCGATGCTTGTCGACTCCGACACAGCGTCGCTCGACGCCTTCCCCACCAATGTGATCATCTTTGACGACCCTCTTCCTCGAGCTGACAGTGGCGGCAGCACCGTCACTGAGGTGCTAGTCATCATCCATGGCGTCACCTCTGACAAAAACACCCACGACGCCCTGCAAGCAACACTGCACGATCTGTCCGCCCCCATCCCGGCCGACGCTGACGCCAAGACGCTGGAGGCACGCCGCCTTGCCCTCCTTGCGGAGGGCCAGAGGATAGCCTCCATGAGACGCCTCACTGAAGCTCACCAGCGCGAAGTTGACCACGCCGCCTTCGGTACGCCGCCTCCTGAAGGGCCAAACCGAGCCGACGTCGTCAAGAAGCACGGCGCGGCCATCGCCAGCATGCTGGGAGCGGACCACCCAGTCTACACCACGCCTCACGAGAACCTACGTGCCGCTCAGTCAATCGTAGATGAGTTGAATGGACTGGGGGCCGACGAGCTCCCCTACATGACCAGACGCATCCAACAGTTGATCGATGCGGCCGCAGAACGGCACGAAGCCGGCGCTCGCGCTGGAAATCCTCCCCTGCGCTGAGAGCACGGCGCGACATCACGGATGCCAACTGCAGGCGGCACCCGTGCGAGACAAGAGAAGGAGCCGGCTGCTAGCCGCAGCCGGACTCAAATCACCATCGAGCGCGACACAGAGGGCCGCCCTCGAGGTGTGGAACGACAAGGCGACCCGCCTCCTCCTCCGCCTCGTGGGCAGAGATATCCCACCCCGCCTCTTGTCACGCATCCGACTCTCAGTGGCCGACTGGGCCACCGAGAAGGAGTCGGCAAGAATGATGCCCGCCACCGGATCGACCGCCTGGCATGATCCCTGGCACTGGAAGAAGAAGACGATGTGGGCCCGCCCTGCTTCAGCCCCCGCATCCGTGATGAGCCCTTCCCCAAAGGGTTCTCGCTCCTAAGAGATACACCCAAGTACAACGGCTCTGTGAAGCCGGAAGATTGGTTGATCGACTACTCCACTGCAGTCCGCATAGCAAGCGGCAACAGGCATGTTGCCGTGAAATATGTCCCCTCATGCTCCAAGGCACGGCGCGCACCTGGCTCAACGGCCTCAAGCCCTACAGCGTCAACAGCTTGCTAGACTTCACGGAAGTCTTCATCTGCAACTTCACCAGCACATACACGCGGCCTCCCAAGCCTCGCCAGCTTTCCTTGTGTGTTCAAAAGCCCAACGAATCGACACGCGACTACCTCACGCGTTGGGCCGAGCTCTGCAACTCCTGCGCGGGAGTGCACGAGGTTCAAGCTATAGAGTACTTCACCGCCGGGTGCAGAGAAGGCACCCTCCTCAAGCACCGACTCCTCTACGACGACCCGACTACCCTCGACGAGCTGCTGATCATAGCAGACAAGTATGCCACGGTCGACTCCTCAATGAAGACCGAGCTCCGAGTAGACGCCTCCGTAAAGCTGCTAGCTCCGACTCCCAAGACGCCGGCTGGAAAATCCAGCCGACGCCCGTACCAGAATGACCACAAGCGCAAGGCCCCTATACTATCTTCCACGAGCCGGCAGGTGGCCACGGTCGAAGACGAACAACCTGAAGGGCGGCCGGCACCCAAGAAGCAGAAGGGCGGCAAGCCAGCTTGGCAGCCAGCTTTCTCCTACGAGCAAACCCTCGATGCCCCCTGCAAGTTCCACAGCGGCGCGAAGCCGTCCAACCACACAACTCGGAAATGCCATTGGCTCACACGAATCTCCAAGGGCGAAGGACTATTGCCGCCTCCGCCTGTAGGCCAGCCGCCTCCAGCCCCTCAGCAGCCGGCCGCTCGGCCAGTAGTTGGAGCTATTCAATTCGATCCCCGACGAACATGCTGCCTACGTCGTCTTTACAAGTCAGACTGAAGATCGGCGTAGCCGGCGCCGACAGCAGCAAGAAGTCAACGCGGTCGCCTCCAACAACCCCGAGTTTATGCACTAGTCGGAGAAGCCTATCAGCTGGAGCCAGGCCGATTACCCAGAGGTGATGCCGTCTCCTGGCTCCTATGCATTGGTTTTGGATGCCACCCTCGCGACAGAAAGGCGAGCCGCCCGTTTCTCCCACGTGCTGATAGATGGCGGAAGCAGCATCAACATACTGTATCGTGATACCATGGAGAAGCTCAACATCAAGCCAAAACAGCTCATGCCAAGTCGGACTGTGTTCCATGGCATCGTACCCGGCCTATCCTGCTCACCAATCGGCAAGATCAAGATGGATGTCCTCTTTGGGGGAAAGGATCATTTCCGCCGAGAAGCAATATGGTTTGAGGTAGTGGATCTGGAGAGCCCGTACCACACATTGCTTGGCCGACCTGCTTTGGCCAAGTTTATGGATGTACCTCACTACGCCTATCTCAAGATGAAGATGCCGAGTTCCAAGGGCATCATCACCATAGCCGGAGACTACAAGAAATCTTCTGAGTGTGCAGCAGCTAGCAGCCGGCTGGCCGAGTCCCTTGTGATTGCTGAAGAGAAGAAGATGTTGGATCGAGTCGTGGCCATGGCTGGCAAGCAGCCGGCCCTGTCCCCCGACCCCAAGGAATGTGATGCTCAAGGTTCTTTCCAGCCGGCCAAAGAGACAAAGAAGATACCTCTAGACCCGGAGCACCCGGAGAAGTACACTGTCGTGGGCACCGGCCTCGACAGCAAATAGGAAGGCGAGCTTGTCGATTTCCTCCGTGAGAATCGGGACATCTTTGCATGGTCTCCCAAAGACATGGCGGGTGTCCCGACGGATTTCGCCGAGCACAAGCTACATGTCCGATCTGACACCAAGCCGGTCAAGCAGCCCTTGCGCCGCCTGTCAGAAGAGAAGAGAAGAGTAGTCGGAGAAGAGATAGCCCGGCTTCTGGCAGCCGGCTTCATTATGGAGGTGTTCTTTCTAGAGTGGCTTGCCAACCCGGTCCTAGTGTTAAAAAAGAACAAGCAGTGGTGCATGTGCATTGACTACACCAGCCTCAACAAAGCCTGCCCTAAAGATCCTTTTGCACTGCCAAGGATTGATCAAGTAATAGACTCCACAGCCGGATGCGAGCTGTTGAGTTTCTTGGATGCTTACTCGAGCTACCACCAGATAAAATTGGACCCAGCTGACCGCCTGAAGACCGCCTTCATCACCCCATTCAGAGCTTTCTGTTACCTAACTATGACATTCGGCTTGAGAAATGCCGGTGCCACCTTTCAGCGTTGCATGGAGAAATGCCTCCTCAAGCAACTCGGCAGAAATGCCCACGTCTATGTAGACAATGTTGTGGTGAAGACGGAGAAACGCGACACCTTGCTGGAAGACCTCAAGGAGACCTTTGAAAATTTGCGCCGGTTTCAGATCAAGCTCAACCCTGAGAAATGCGTGTTCGGGGTACTAGCCGGCCAACTTCTAGGCTTCCTGGTCTCCGAACGCGGCATCGAATGCAACCCAGTGAAGATCAAGGCCATAGAGAGAATGAAGATTCCTACCAAGCTGCAAGACGTCCAAAAGTTCACTGGATGCCTGGCATCTTTGAATCGCTTCATCAGCCGGCTCTGAGAGAAGGCTCTCCCCCTCTACCGACTCATGAAGAAGTCCACTCACTTCGAGTGGAATGACCAGGCGGACCAAGCTTTCGACGATCTAAAGAAGATGTTGTCCACGCCGCCTGTCTTGGCGGCACCGACTGAGAAAGAGCCCATGTTCCTCTACATTACCGCCACTAGCTGGGTGGTCAGCACAGTTATCGTGGTTCAGCGTCCAGAAGAAGTCCGAGCTCAGCTAGTCCAAAGGCCGGTATAGTATCTGAGCGAAGTACTGTCCACCTCGAGCAGAACTACCAGCACTATCAGAAGATGTGCTATGGTGTGTACTTCACCTCCAAGAAACTCAAGCCCTACTTTCAAGAGCATCCCATCACGGTCGTATGCACTGCCCCACTCGCCGAGATCATAGGCAGCCGGGATGCATCCGGTCGAGTGGCAAAATGAGCCATCGCACTGGCTCCTTACACAATCTACTACCAGCCCCGCACTGCCATCAAGTCCCAAGCATTGGCCGACTTCCTCATCGACTGGGCCGAGACCCAGTACCTGCCACCGGCCCCCGACTCCACTCATTGGTGGATGCACTTTGACGGATCCAAGATGCACACCGGCTTGGGAGCCGGCATCGTCCTCACCTCTCCCAAAGGCGACAAACTAAGATACACGTTGCAAATCCATTTTGACGCCTCCAACAATGTAGCCGAGTACGAGGCACTCATACACGAGCTCCGGTTGGCCAGGGAACTCGACATCCGCCGGATCCTGTGCTATGGCGACTCGGACTTGGTGGTCCAGCAATCATCCGGCGACTGGGACGCCAAGGACGCAAACATGGCAAGCTACCATTCCTCGTTCAGCAAATCAGCGGATACATCGAGGGGTGCGAGTTCCTCCACGTGCCACGGGCCGACAACGAGCAAGCAGATGCCCTGGCACGAATAGGCTCCACCCGGCAAGCTATACCAACCGGCGTCGCCCTCCAACGCCTCCTCAAGCCGTCTGTCAAGCCATCTCCGGAATCCAGTTCCATCTTCGTGCCGCCTGACCCCGACGCAGTCGGATCCGACTCGGGGAACCAAGCAGGCGGCTCAGGGACTTCGACAGCCGGCTCGGGGACTGCCATAGTCGAACCCGGCCCGGGGACTACTGCAGCCGGCCCGGGGACTGCACCGACACAGCAGGCGGCGGCCGACTCCAACTCTTTACAACCCAGCCCACCCGCCCTGGTTGCAGTAGCCGTTTTGGTGATAGAAGAAGTCACAGCTCCATCATGGGCCCAGCCCATCCTCCACTTCCTGGTAAATGGAGAACTGCCGACTGACGAGATCTCAGCAAGACAAGTCCAACGCCGAGCCAGAGCATACACAATAATGAACCGAGAGCTTGTTAGGCGCAAAGTTGCTGGAGTCTTCCAGCGCTGCGTCGAGCCAGAGAAAGGCATAGCAATCCTCGAAGACATCCACCAGGGCGAGTGCGGCCACCATGCAGCCTCAAGGTCACTCATCGCCAAAGCTTTCCGCCATGGATTCTTCTGGCCGACTGCTTTGGAGGACGCCAAGGAGTTAGTCAAACACTGCAAAGGGTGCCAAATCTTCAGCTCCAAACAGCACCTGCTGGCTTTTGCACTCAACACCATCCCCCTCACCTGTCCTTTTGCCGTCTGGGGACTGGACATGGTGGGCCCATTCAAGATGGCGCGCGGCGGCATGACACATCTGCTTGTCGCCGTGGACAAATTTACCAAGTGGATTGAAGCAAAGCCGATCAAGAAACTGAATGGGCCGACTGCCATGACATTCATCGCAGATATTACAACCTGGTATGGAGTACCACATAGCATCACCACCGATAATGGCATGAATTTTTCCAAGGGAGAACTGGCACGTTTATGCGCGACACAGGGCATCCGACTGGACTTAGCATCCGTTGCCCACCCGCAGTCAAACGGCCAAGTCGAGCGAGCAAACGGCCTCATCCTCTCCGGCATCAAGCCCCGATTGGTCGTGCCGCTAGAGCGTTCGGCCGGCTGTTGGCTCGACGAGCTGCCGGCCGTCCCCTGGAGTCTGCGCACTACCCCGAACAAGTCAACCGGCTTCACCCCTTTCTTCCTTATATATGGTGCTGAGGTTGTCACCCCAACTGACATCGAGTTCGACTCACCTCGGGTCACCATGTACATGGAGGCGGAGGCCAAGGAAGCATGAGAAGACAGCGTCGACTTGCTGGAAGAAGACCGGCTGTTAGCCCTCAGCCGGTCCGCCATCTACCAGCAGGGTCTACGCCGTTACCACAGCCGGAAGGTCAAGCCAAGATCCTTCCAAGAGGGTGATCTTGTGCTCCGGCTGATCCAGCGAACAGCCGGCCAGCACAAGCTCTCGGCCCCTTGGGAAGGCCCCTTCGTCATCAGCCGGGCTCTAGGCAATGACTCCTACTACCTGATCGACGCACAGAAGCCGAAGGCACGCAAGAGAGATGATTCCGGCAAGGAGTCGGAGCGACCATGGAACGCCAATCTTCTCTGAAGATTTTACAGTTAAAATGCAGTATGTACCATGCTACCTTTTGTACTAAGTACGAGACAACGGGCCCCCCGAGGAGTACTCGGGGACTACCCTCTTTTATCTATGAATGATGGGTATCATACCCATGGTTATGCTACTACATTCATTTTTTTGTCCGGCACCGGGTACGATCAGTCGGCCTGGGGACTTGCCGCCTTGAGTTATATTCAAAGTTCTACATGCAGTCAGACAAGTAGTGTGCCGGCACCCAAGCCCTCTCTTGTTGAAAGTCGCAGCTCGGAGAATCGGTTGTCCGGCTGGCAAGAGCCAAAGGCAGGAAAGGATGCCCACACGAAAAACGGCTAAGGATTAACGAACTTATATAACCCAAGCCGGCTTCCCCCCTGCCAATCGGCTGTCAGAGCAGCTGGCTGGCCGGCTTCCCTTCTTACACTGCTACAATCTAAGAAAGCTCGAGTACTCGTCCTCCCAGACGGCCAATCCCTTACCCGGTCACAGACTGCAGAGCAGCTGTCCGGTTGGGAAGGCGGCGACCAAGGGAGGGCGGCAAAGGAAAACAGCCAAAAGATACAAAGCAAGTAGGAATGGAAGCCAAGAACATGCATAATTATATTTACACAAAAGGCCTTTGAAAGGCCGGCATTCGACATAGTTTGAATACACCCCCAGTGGGTGGAACTACGCAAATTTAATAAAAAGCTGTTCAAGGAGTAACAAGCGGGAAAGTAAAGACGGCGAGTCAGGCCAGGGGAGCAACTGGGGGGTCAGGCATGTTGGTGGAGACGGCGGTGTTGGCTGGAGGAGTGGCCGGCTGGTGAGTCTCGGCTTGATCGTCACCTGCGGCAGGCAGTGTGTTCGCACGCGCCTCATTGCTGGAGGCACGATCAGGCTGAAGCTGGCTGGCTGCTTCACCATCCGGCACAATGTCTTCGCCATCTTCCTCCTCCTCCTCTTCGGCCTCGTCGCTAGAGTCGATCTCCTTCGCCGAGTCTTCACCGTCTACTGGGTTCAGCCCGAACCATTCCTCCGGCTGAGCGACGCCGTCTTCGTTTACCTCAGGAGCAAAGGCGCTGGTGTCGGTGAAGTCGGCGATCACCGAGGCGCGCTGAATGATAGCTGGCCGCACCGCCTCTAGCTCCTCGTCAGCCTCCTGCCGCCAGGTGCGCAGCTGTTCCAAGTTCAGCCCGGGATATCAAGCCCAGACGAACTGTAGCGCCCGACGAGCGCCGGACCGAGCTGCTGAAGCCTTCCAGGCCTCGAGGCGGCCGACTGCTACCTCCAGCCAGTCGGTAGTCCGGCTGGGGGTGCGGGGAATCACCTTGTCGGGCCAGAGGGCGGCCAGCAGCTGCGCTCCGGCATGCTAAAAACGGCGGAGCATGCGGTAGGCCGGCTGGAGGCGGGCTTGGATCGCCAGAAGCTGCTCCTCAAGCGACCGGTTGGCGTCCGGTGCGATCTCAACCCCAGCCTGCCACCGGGCCTCACGGTGATCTTCGATGGCTTTCTTGGCAGCGACGAAGTAACCGGGAAAGTACTCTTCACAAAGAAGAAAGAAATAGAGCAAATCAGAAGATAAAATAGATGACAAGGACGAGCAAAGGAACGAAGAAGAGGGTGGCCTACCGTCAATCAAATCTTCAAACCGGTCGTAGCCTTCGCTCAGTGCTTGCCTTGCCTCGGCCCAGCTCGCCGCCTCGGTTTCATAATCGGCTTTGAGGGCGGCCTCGCTGTCCTGCGCCGTCTTCAGGGCCGCCTTGTGGTTCTCCTCTTGGTCGGCCAGCTTCTTGGCCAGGCAATCACGCTCCTGAACCAAGGCGTTGCACTCGTTTTCCTTGGCGCGAAGGGCGGTCTGAGCTCCACCCAGATGCTCCCTCAAGTCGGCATTGGCTCTTGCTGATATGGAGAAGAAGAAATTAAGGAAGAAGTCGTTAGGAAAGATCCGACCCGACAGCTCAGCAGTCGGCCCGAATCTCGGGGACTACACCCAGTGGGTGCGCTGGCGCGCCCCCACATGAGATAAAAAACAAAAGCACAAACTCCGGCTCTCCGTCAGATCGGCGGTCTTATGATTCATCTCCCGGGCCTGGGAGTTGAAGGTAGCAGCATGGAGGTTGTGATAATCCTGCGAATAGGACAAAGGTGCGAACAAGGGAAAATCATTAAACCAAAGTCTTCTGAGAAGTTCCGAGCCGCCTACTCAGCAGCCAACTTGGAACTCGGGGACTACACCTAGTGGGTGCGCTGGCGCGCCCCCACGGAAGAAATCAAGAGTGAAAACTCACCCTAATGGCTGACCGTGTTGCAAGAAACTCTTAGGTGTATTGCTTCAGCGCAGTGGCCTGAGCCTGAAGCCGGCCCCGGACATCCTGCGCTGCCACATTCAGCACGGCCGTTCCACTGTTCGGCGTCCACCGTGGCGAGCTGATGCTGGCTGTCTCCAGGTCATGGGACAAAGAGCTGGAGCCCGCGGCCCTCTGCGGGTCCGAATCTGAAGTCGCCCTCCCTGCACGCCGATGAGTCAGCGACAGGACCACAAGGTCCGCACACGCCGTCGGCTCACCTCCAGCCGGCTGCTAAGGCGGCGCCTCGGGCTGGCCGCCTTGGCCTATTCCGGTTGACGGTGGCGGTGCCACCTCTCCCTCCGGGATGACTATATCGCCCCCCTCCCTCTCCATCGCGGGCTGGTCGCGGCCGGCTTCCTCTGGCAGGGGCACCGGGATCTCAGGGGCTACGGTGCGAAGGGGGATGACGAGTTGTGGAGGCTGGCTACACAGGGCCTCTGCCGTCCTCTCTGCGGCCGCGGCCTCCGCCTGGGCCTTGGCCGCCGCATCGGCCTGCGCCTCAGCCGACTCCGCCGTCACCTCCTGAGCCGCCTCGGCGGTGGCTGCCCTCTGCTCCTCCGCCTCCCGCTCCTCCCGCACCTCCCGGGCGTTCCGCTCCGTCGCCGCTTGGAGCTCGGCACGGGGGTCTACGCGGCGGGAACTTGCAGATCCTCTCGCCCCTCCAACTACGGAGGCGGTTGTAGTCCGCTCAAGAGAGAGCGGAGCCCTGGTTGATAAGACAAGAAAAGGCTTAGAAGAAGGCCGACTGAAGAGAAGAAAGAAAGGCGTGCGAGAATCAACACTTACGCCAAAACTGCCTGTGGATGCTTTACCACCTTGCGGAAGCGGGCCGCCTTCGCGGCCGCCTCGTCCCGCTTGGTCGCCGCCGCGGAATCTTTGGGCTTCTTCGGCCGACCGCCTAAGAGAGTCAGTGCCGCCTGGCGTTTCTGCGTGCTGTCCCGTGCAGACAGCCCGCCAGAAGGGCCCGCACCCTGATGGTCGGATGCCGGCTGGCGGCACGGAATAGGTTTGGCCTCGTCATCATCAGGCCAGTCATCGAAACCGGCGGTGAACCCGCAACCGCCTGCCTCGCCGCCTCCCCCTACGGCGTCGTTGTCTAAGGCGGCCGCCCCCAGGTCGGGGTTGTCAAGGTTGTCCGCCACACGGTCGGGAGCAAACTCGCGTTCCGCCCCCGTGGTCCCGGCCGACGGATGAAGGAGGGGGTTCTGATTAAAAAACAGGCCGACTGGTCAGAGGCCGGCCAGAGAGAACTTGGTAACAAGAGAAGAGGAAAAGAAGGAAGGCTTACCACAAGCGGGGGGTTGGCGCGAGAATACGGCTCCTTGCCGTACCGCCACTCCTCGGTGAGCTTGTAGTTGGCGATGTAGTTCACCATGTAAGATACCTCGTCATGAGGCATCTCCTTGGTGCTCAGCCGGCTTGGGTCGAAGCAGCCGCTCATCTGACAGATCAGATGAGGGCGGCCTTGGAGCAGGAGAACCCGATGCTCCAAGAAGGCGACTATCAGGTCGGGCCCAGTCAGGCCCTCCGACTGGATCAGCACCCGAAGCCGGGCAAAGGCGCCAGCCCCAGCCGGCGTCAGCGACCTAGCCCGGTAGGACCACGAGGGCTGTCTCCCAGCCGGCGGGCCGGCTACGTAAGCCGGCAGATTGACGTAGTCGCCCTGCGATGCGATGTTCTTCACATAAAAGTAGGATTTCTGCCAAAGCTTCACCGACTGGATCAGCACGATGGGCGGAAACGTGTTGTCGGCTGTCGATCTCCGTATGGCGATGAAGGCGCGGCATGGAGCCGGCACGCCCGCGATGACTGTACCGAGCTTGGACTGGAAGAACTCCCCCCAAAGTTCGATGGTGGGGAGGACGTCGAGGAAGCCTTTGCATAGAGTGACGAAGGACGACAACAGCACCATCGTGTTTGGAGTGAGGTGGTGCGGCTGGAGATGATAAAACTCGAGAAACAAGCGGAAGAAGCTGCTCGCAGGCAGGCCAATGCCGCGCAGGCAGTGCGAGTAGAAGATTACCCGCTCGCCCTCCTCCGGCACCGGCGAAACCTCCCTCTCCATTCCGAGACAGAACCGCACGTGGTCCGTGCCCGGCAACCGCCGCGTCTTGCGGAGGAAGTCGATGTGGTCTTCACGGACGTTGGAGCCGTCCCAGGAGCTCGACGTTGGATCCATGGGGACGAGAAGGCGACGGAAAGCGCGGCGGTGGAGAGCGCGCGATAAGGTAGCAGCAAGACTACGACATGCCAAGAAGAATGGCGGAAAGGTCGTGCGGTGGAGAGCCACTGCGGCGATGGAGAGGAAGAAGAAGAAGGGCATGGCGGAGCGAGGGCGAGCGTGCGAGCGACTGCCCCTCCCCCTCCTCCCCCTACTTATAGCCCCACGCGTTGAAGCCGAGGAGGCGAGGCGTGGGGGGCGTGGGATTAACTGCGCCCACTCCCCCACGTCCCGCGATTATTGCGCCTTTACGGCGAGTGGAAACCGACGTCGGAAGACGTGCGGTCGATTCGGGCCGCAAAAGATCCGTGCCCGGGCCGAGGCGTGGAAGTGGCGGGCCCCGGTCTGCAGCGGCGTCCCGTCACGCGCGTGGGCTGGCAGGCCCTTCCAGCCGAAGGGTGCCATGTGGTGTGCAGGCGGCGGGCAGCTAGCCCGCAGCCTGGCTAGCGTGCCAGCTGGTTCCCGCCTTCATATTTTGAAGAAACTTCGCCGAGAAGGCATGCCTAAAGTGAAGCCGGCTCCTAGCTGCTGGCTCTTCAGGATGGGAAGCTGATTGAGCTTCTCGTTCCCCTTTCAGCCACGAAGCCCAACCAGCTTCGGGGACTACTGTCGAAGTAAATGACCACGGGTAGCCTAGCCGGCTCCCTTTGGCCCTAAGGAAAAACTACAGGCCGATCGAGCCTTGGAGCACCCAAGACACGGGGCCGCCTTCCTCCGGCCGGCTGCCTCACTAGCCGACTACCAGAAGGCGGCCCGGCCCTAAACTCCCTTGGAGGATGCCATGATAGGGCCGACTCCAAGAAGCCGGCCACGGAAAGACCGACTCCAAGAAGCCGGCCCAAGAAGACCGACTCCAAGAGGCCGGCCCCTGGTAAGTGGCCAGGGCGTGCCCTAAAAGTCTGCACCCCCATAATGATGATGGGATAGGGCGTGGCAACAGTGGAGCCTGCCACCCCCAAATCCCGGAGCACGCATGGCTACAGTATGCCGTACGGGGCAGCCATCACCCGTCCGTCGTGGCACTGTTGCCATGCTAATCATCACGCCCTCCACGATGGGCTGCCAGCACGGCCCACAGGCGGCGGGCCCCTTCGGTCAGAGAGACGCCTGAAGGCGGCTCGGCCTCCCCCAGTCGGCCTGGGGCACGGCCGGCTTCCCATGGCCGGCTTGCCTCCCTCCTCGGGGCGCGCGTACCATTAAGAAGACAAGATAAGGTAAGGCTACAGTGAGAGCCCGCAAGGCGGCGGCACTGTAGCCATGCTTACCTCTACAAAGCCCTCGTCATCAGAGGCAAGGCAACAGTAACCAGCCCCCGACAAGACCCCCAAGCGGTGGGGCCGGCCTGTCGTCCAATGAGCCGGCAGCCGGCGGGACCCACCAGTCGGCGGGCCCCAACGGCCGGCGGAGAAGCCAGCGGCCATAGACACTAACGGCTAGGGCCCGCGCCCAGCCGGATTACCATTGTACCCCCGGGGGTAGGCCTATATAAACCCCCGGGGCACCCATGCAAAGGGTTGATCTCATATAGTTTTAGACACCACCATAAGGAGGGAAGAAAGCTAGCCTTGCCCTTCTTCCTCCTCACACCGAACAGCTCAAGGAGCCTCTTGTAGCTTCTTGTCGATCTAGTGATCATGCGGAGACCCCGCAGAGCAGGAGTAGGGGTATTATCTCCACGGAGAGCCCCCAACCTGCGAAAGATCCGCCGGCGTGCATGTCTTCTCCTCATCCTGTTTCCACGCACCGGCGATGTCTTACTGGCTCCCACAATGATAAGCCACCATTGGCATATGTCGCACCTACCACCCGACAAGAGTATTTTAGAACTGCATGGTATTTACTATGGTTATAAAATTGGTCCTAGAATGATGGGCATCCAAGTTGGGTATAATAAAAACTATCATAGAAAGTGAATTGGATGCTATGATCAATTTAATACTTGATAATTGTTTTGAGATATGGAGGTAGTGATATTAGTGTCATGCTAGTTGGGTGATTATGAATTTAAAGAATGCTTGTGTTGAAGTTGGCAAGTCCCGTAGCATGCACGTATGGTAAAACTTGTGTAACAAATTTGAAACATGAGGTGTTCTTAGATTGTGCATTCTTATGAGTGGCGGTCGGGGACGAGCAATGGTCTTTTCCTACCAATCTATCCCCTAGGAGCATGTGCGTAGTGCTTGGTTTTTGATGACTTGTAGATTTTTGCAATAAGTATATGAGTTCTTTTTTACTAATGTTGAGTCCATGAATTATACACACTCTCACCCTTCCATCATTGCTAGCCTCTTCGGTACCATGCATTGCCCTTTCTCACCTTGAGAGTTGGTGCAAACTTCGCCGGTGCATCCAAACCCCGTGATATGATACGCTCTATCACACATAAACCTCCTTATATCTTCCTCAAAACAGCCACCATACCTACCTATTATGGCATTTCCATAGCCATTCCGAGATATATTGCCATGCAACTTTCCACCATTCCGTTCATCATCATGACACACATCATCATTGTCATATTGCCTTGCATGATCATGTAGTTGAAATCGTATTTGTGGCAAAGCCACCATGCATAATTTTTCATACATGTCACTCTTGATTCATTGCCCATCCCAGTACACCGCCGGAGGCATTCATATAGAGTCACATCTTGTTCTAGTATTGAGTTGTAATTCATGAGTTGTAAATAAATAGAAGTGTGATGATCATCATTATTAGAGCATTGTCCCCAAATAAAAAAAGGCCAAAAAAAAGAGAGGCCGAAAAAAAGAAAGGAAGAAAAAGGAAGTGCCAAAAAGGGGGGCAATGTTACTATCTTTTTCCACACTTGTGCTTCAAAGTAGCACCATGTTCTTCACATAGAGTCTCATATGTTGTCACTTTTATATACTAATGGGAATTTTTCATTATAGAACTTGGCTTGTATATTCCTACAATGGCCTTCCTCAAATGCCCAAGGTCTTCGTAAGCAAGAAAGTTGGATGCACACCCACTAGTTTCTTTTGTTGAGCTTTCATACATTTATAGCTCTAGTGCATCCGTTGCATGGCAATCGCTGCTCCTCATGTTGACATTAATTGATGGGCATCTCTATAGCCCGTTGATTATCCTAGTCAATGTGAGACTTTCTCGTTTTTTATCTTCTCCACACAATCTCCATCATCATATTCTATTCCACCCATAGTGCTATATCCATGGCTCACGCTCATGTATTACGTGAAAGTTGAAAAAGTTTGAGATTATTTAAGTACAAAATAATTGCTTGGCTTGTCATCGGGGGTGTGCAAGATGGGAGCATTTTTGTGTGATGAAAATGAAGCATGACCGAACTATATGATTTTGTAGGGATGAACTTTCTTTAGCCATGTTATTTTGAGAAGACATGATTGCTTTGATTAGTATGCTTGAAGTATTACTATTTCTTATGTCAATATGAACTTTTATTTTGAATCATTTGGATCTGAACATTCATGCCACAATAAAGAAAATTACATTGAGAATTATGCTAGGTAGCATTCCACATCAAAAAATTTGTTTTTGTCATTTACCTACTCGAGGACGAGCATGAATTAAGCTTGGGGATGCTTGATACGTCTCCAATGTATCTATAACTTTTGATTGTTCCATGCTATTATATTATCCATCTAGGATGTTTTATATATATTTATATGATTTCTGGGGCTAACCTATTAACCTAGAGCCCAGTGCCAGTTTCTGTTTTTCCTTGTTTTTGAGTTTTACAGAAAAGTAATACCAAACGGAGTCCAATTGACGTGCCAATTTTTGATGATTTTTTACGGACCAAAAGAAGCCTCCAGAGTAAAAGAGTTGGGCCAGAAGAGTCCCGAGCCATCCACGAGGGTGGAGGGCGCGACCTACCCCCTCGGCGCGCCCCCCTATCTCGTGGATGACTCGAAGACCCCCCTGACGTGAGACCGACACCAAAAATTCCTATAAATACAGAACCCCCCGAAAAGAGACCTCGATATGGAGTTCCGACGCTGCAAGCCTCTGTAGCCACCAAAAACCAATCAGGACCCTGTTCCGGCACCCTGCCGAAGGGGGAATCCATCACCGGTGGCCATCTTCATCATCCCGGCGCTCTCCATGACAAGGAGGGAGTAGTTCATCCTCGGGGCTGAGGGTATGTACCAGTAGCTATGTGTTTGATCTCTCTCTCTCTATCTCGTGTTCTTGATTTGGCACGATCTTGATGTATCGTGAGCTTTGCTATTATAGTTGGATCTTATGATGTTTCTCCCCCTCTACTCTCTTGTAATGGATTGAGTTTTCCCTTTGAAGTTATCTTATCAGATTGAGTCTTTAAGGATTTGAGAACACTTGATGTATGTCTTGCATGTGCTTATCTGTGGTGACAATGGGATATTCACGTGATCTACTTGACGTATGTTTTGGTGATCAACTTGCGGGTTCAGTGACCTTGTGAACTTATGCATAGGGGTTGGCACACGTTTTCGTCTTGAATCTCCGGTAGAAACTTTAGGGCACTCTATGAAGTTCTTTGTGTTGGTTTGAATAGATGAATCTGAGATTGTGGTGATGCATATCGTATAATCATACCCGCGAATACTTGAGGTGACATTGGAGTATCTAGGTGACATTAGGGTTTTGGTTGATGTGTGTCTCAAGGTGTTATTTTACTATGAACTCCAGGGCTGTTTGTGACACTTATAGGAATATCCCAATGGATTGATCGGAAAGAATAACTTTGAGGTGGCTTCGTACCCTACAATAATCTCTTCGTTTGTTCTCCGCTATTAGTGACTTTGGAGTGACTCTTTGTTGCATGTTGAGGGATTGTTATATGATCAAATTATGTTATCCTTGTTGAGAGAACTTGCACTAGCGAAAGTATGAACCCTAGGCCTTGTTTCGAAGCATTGCAATACCGTTTGTGCTCACTTTTACCGCTTGTTACCTTGCAGTTTTTATATTTTCAGATTACAAAAACCAATATCTACCATCCATATTGCACTTGTATCGCCATCTCTTCGCCGAACTAGTGCACCTATACAATTTACCATTGTATTGGGTGTGTTGGGGACACAAGAGACTCTTTGTTATTTGGTTGCAGGGTTGTTTGAGAGAGACCATATTTTTTCCTACGCCTCCCATGGATTGATAAACTTAGGTCATCCACTTGAGGGAAATTTGCTACTGTCCTACAAACCTATGCACTTGGAGGCCCAACAACGTCTACAAGAAGAAGGTTGCATAGTAGACATCAAGCGCATGAAGAAACTCCATATGGATGGACTTTTGGAATCACTTGATTATGAATCATTTTATACTTGCGAACCATGCCTCATGGGCAAGATGACTAAAACTCCGTTCTCCAGAACAGTGGAGCGAGTCAATGACTTATTGGAAATAATACATACCATTGTATGCGGTTTGATGAGTGTTGAGGCACGCAACGGGTATCATTATTTTCTGACCTTCACAGATGATTTAAGCAGATATGGGTATATCTACTTAATGAAACACAAGTCTGGAACATTTGAAAAGTTCAAGGAATTTCACAGTGAAGTGGAGAATCATCGTAACAAGAAAATAAAGTTTCTATGATCTGATCACAAAGGTGAATACTTGAGTTACGAGTTTGTCCTTCATTTAAAACAATGTGTAAAACTTTCACAACTCACGCCACCTGGAACACCATAGCGTAATGGTGTGTCCGGACATCATAACGGTACTTTATTAGATATGGTGCAATCTATGATGTCTCTTAGAGATTTACCACTATCATTTTGGGGTTATGCATTAGAGACAACTTCATTCACGTTAAATAGGGAACCGTCTAAATTCTTTGAGACGACATCGTTTGAACTTTGGTTTGGCAAGAAACCTAAGCTGTCGTTTCTTAAAGTTTGGGGTTGCGACACTTATGTCAAAAGACTTCAGCCTGATAAGCTCGAACCCAAATCCGAGAAGTGCATCTTCATAGGATACCCTAAGGAAACAATTGGGTACACCTTCCCCACAGATGCGAAGGCAAGATTTTTGTTGCCAAGAATGGAACATTTCTAGAGAAGGAGTTTCTCTAGAAAGAAGTAAGTGGGAGGAAAGTAGAACTTGATGAGGTAAATGTACCTTCTTTCGAATTGGAAAGTTGTACATCAGAGAAAACTGTTCCCTTGATGCCTACACCAACTAGAGAGGAAGCTAATGATGATGATCATGAAACTTCGGATCAAGGTACTACTGAATTTTGTAGGTCGACCAGAGCATGATCCGCACCAGAGTGGTACGGTAATCCTGTCCTGGAATTCATGTTACTAGACCAAGGTGAACCTACGAACTATGAAGAAGCTATGATGAGCCTAGATACTGACGGATGGCTTGAGGCCATGAAATCTGAGATAGGATCCATATATGAGAACAAAGTGTGGACTTTGGTGGACTTGTCCGATGATCGGCAAGCCGTAGAGAATAAATGGATCTTCAAGAAGAAGACTGACACTAATGGTTGATACGTCCATTTTGCATCATGCTTTTATATCAATATTTATTGCATTATGGGTTGTTATTACACGTTATATCTCAATACTTATGGCTATTCTCTCTAATTTTACAAGGTTTACCATGAAGAGGGGGAATGCCGACAGCTGGAATTCTGGCTGGAAAAGGAGCAAATACTGGAAATCTATTCTGCACTGCTCCAAAAATCCTGAAACTCCACGAAACATGTTTGTGGAATTAATAAGAATTATTGAGCGAAAGAAATACATCAGGGGGCCCACACCCTGGCCAGGAGGGTGGGGGCGCGCCCACCCCTACTTGGCGTGCCCCTGCTCCTGGGCCCCCTGGTGGCCCCCCGGTGTCCATCTTCTGCTATATGAGGGCTTTTACCCTGGAAAAAATCATGGACAAGCTTACGGGAGGAAACTCCGCCGCCACGAGGCGGAACCTTGGCGGAACCAATCTAGAGCTCCGGCAAAGCTGTTCTGCCGGGGACACTTCCCTCCGGGAGGGGGAAATCATCACCATCATCATCACCAACGATCCTCTCATCGGGAGGGGGTCAATCTCCATCAACATCTTCACCAGCACCATCTCCTCTCAAAACCCTAGTTCATCTCTTGTATCCAATCTTGTATTAAAACCACAAATTGATACCTGTGGGTTGCTAGTAGTGTTGATTACTCCTTGTAGTTGATGCTAATTGGTTTACTTGGTGGAAGATTATATGTTCAGATCCTTAATGCATATTATTACTCCTCTGATTATGAACATGAATATGCTTTGTGAGTAGTTATGTTTGTTCCTGAGGACATGGGTGAAGTCTTGCTATTAGTAGTCATGTGAATTTGGTATTCGTTCGATATTTTGATGAGATGTATGTTGTCTTTTCCTCTAGTGGTGTTATGTGAACATCAACTACATGACACTTCACCATTATTTCGTCCTAGAGGAAGGCATTGGGAAGTAATAAGTAGATGATGGGTTGCTAGAGGGACAGAAGCTTAAACCCTAGTTTATGCGTTGCTTCGTTAGGGGCTGATTTGGATCCATATGTTTAATGTTGTGGTTAGGTTTACCTTAATACTTCTTTTGTAGTTGCGGACGCTTGCAATAGGGGTTAATCATAAGTGGGATGCTTGTCCAAGTAAGGGAAGTACCCAAGCACTGGTCCACCCACATATCAAATTATCAAAGTACCGAACGCGAATCATATGAACATGATGAAAACTAGCTTGACGATAATTCCCATGTGTCCTCGGGAGCTCCTTTCTCATTATAAGAAATTGTCTAGGCATATCCTTTGCTGCATAAAGGATTGAGCCACCATGCTGCACTTTATTTACTTTCATTGCTTGTTACTCGTTACAATTTATCTTATCACAAAACTATCTATTACCTATAATTTCAGTGCTTGCAGAGAAAACCTTACTGAAAACCACTTATCATTTCCTTCTGCTCCTCGTTGGGTTCGACACTCTTACTTATCGAAAGGACTACGATAGATCCCCTACACTTGTGGGTCATCAATGGTAATGTTACTGTCTACAAAGTTCAACTTATCGCAAAAGGTTTTCGACAAGTTCAAGGGGTTGACTACGCTGAGACTTTCTCAACTGTAGCGATGCTTAAGTCCGTCTGAATCATGTTAGCAATTGTCACATTTTATGAAATCTGACAAATGGATGTCAAAACTACATTCCTTAAATGGATATCCCTAAGGAGAGTTGTATATGATGCAACCAGAAGGTTTTGTCAAGCCTAAAGGTGCTAACAAGGTGTGCAAGCTCCAGCGATCCATCTATGGACTGGTGCAAGCATCTCGGAGTTGGAATATATGCTTTGATGAGGTGATCAAAGCATATGGTTTTATACAGACTTACGATGAAGCCTGTATGTACAAGAAAGTGACTGGGAGCTCTTTAACATTTCTGATATTATATGTGGATGACATATTGTTGATTGGAAATGATATAGAATTTTTGGATAGCATAAAAGGATACTTGAATAAGAATTTTTCAATGAAAGACCTCGGTGAAGCTGCTTACATATTGGGCATCAAAATCTATAGGGATAGATCAAGATGCTTGATAAGACTTCCAATGAGTACATACCTTGACAAGATATTGAAGGAGTTAAAAATGGATCAGTCAAAGAAGGAGTTCTTTCTTGTATTTTAAGGTATGAGGTTGAGTAAAGACTCAAAACCCGACCGCGGCAGAAGATAAAGAGAGAATGAAAGTCATTCCCTATGCCTCAGCCATAGGTTCTATAAAATATGCCATGTTGTGTACCAAACCTATTGTGTACCTTGCCATGAGTTTGTCAAGGGGACACAATAGTGATCCAGGAGTAGATCACTGTACATCGGTCAAAATTATCCTTAGTTACCTTAAAGATGACTAATGAAATGTTTCTCAGTTATGGAGGTGATAAAGAGTTCGTCGTAAAGAGTTATGTCGATGCAAGCTTTGAAACTATGACTCTAAGTCTCAATCTAGATACATATTGAACATGGGAGAAATTAGCTAGAGTAGCTCCATGCAGAGCATTGTAGACATAGAAATTTGCAAAATACATATGGATCTGAATGTGGCAGACCTGTTGACTAAACTTCTCTCACAAGCAAAACATGATCACACCTTAGTACTCTTTGGGTGTTAATCACATGGCCATGTGAGCTAGATTATTGACTCTTGTAAACCCTTTGGGTGTTGGTCACATGGCGATGTGAACTATGGGTGTTAATCACATGACGGTGTGAACTATTGGTGTTAAATCACATGACGATGTGAACTAGATTATTGATTCTGGTGCAAGTGGGAGACTCAAGGAAATATGCCCTAGAGGCAATAATAAAGTTGTTATTTTATATTTCCTTATTTCATGATAAATTTTTATTATTCATGCTAGAATTGTATTAACCGGAAACTTGATACATGTGTGGATACATAGACAAAACACCGTGTCCCTAGTAAACCTCTACTAGACTAGCTTGTTAATCAAAGATGGTTAAATTTCCTAAGGATAGACATGTGTTGTCATTTGATGAATGGGATCACATCATTAGGAGAATGATGTGATGGACAAGACCCATCCGTCAGCCTAGCATATTGATCATTCAGTTTATTGCTATCGCTTCCTTGATGTCAAATACATATTCCTTCGACTATGAGATTATGCAACTCCCGAATACCGGAGGAATACCTTGTGTGCGATAAAATGTCACAACATAACTGGGTGATTATAAAGATGCTCTACAGGTATCTCCAAAGGTGTTTGTTGAGTTGGCATAGATCGAGATTAGGATTTGTCACTCCGAGTATCGGAGAGGTATCTCTGGGCCCTCTCGGTAATACACATCACAAGCTTGCAAGCAAACGACTAAGGAGTTAGTCACGAGGTGATGTATCACGGAATGAGTAAAGACACTTGCCAGTAACGAGATTGAACTAGGTATGAAGATACCGATGATCGAATCTTGGGTAAGTAACATACCGATGGACAAAGGGAATTACATATCTTGTCATAACGGTTCGACCGACAAAGATCTTCGTAGAATATGTAGGAGCCAATATGGGCATCTAGGTTCCGCTATTGGTAATTGACTAGAGAGGTGTCTCGGTCATGTCTACATAGTTCTCAAACCCATAGGGTCCGCACGCTTAACGTTTGATGACGATATAGTATTATATGAGTTATGTGGTGGTGACCGAATGTTGTTTGGAGACCCGGATGAGATCATGGACATGACGAGGAGTCTCGATGGTCAATAGGTAAAGATTGATATATAGGAAGATGGTATTCGGACATCGGAAGTGTTCGGGAGGGTACTGGGTACATATCGGATCATCGGAAGGGGTTCTGGGCACCCCCGACAAAAGATATGGGCCTTATGGGCCAAGAGGGGAAATGCACCAGCCACAAGGGGCTGGTGCGCCCCCCATATGGGCCGGCCAAGGTGGAGAAGGAAAGAGGAAGAAGGAAAGGAAAGAAAGGGAATAGGATTCCCCCTTCCTTCCTCCTTCCCCCTCTTTCCTTCCCCCTCTGATAAACATGGCAGGGGGGCGCGGCCAAGGACAGGAGCCCAAGTAGGATTCAGACCTGCTTGGGGCACCCTTATTTTCTGGAGGCTCCTCCGATAGCCTAATTATCGGACCCGTCACGGGACTAAAACACCATGGAGGCAAGGAGCTTTGGTGTACAAGGGAATCCTCAGGTGGTCTCTGATAACGATCGCTATACCCGTTTTACATACCCACTCGCAGCTCGCTCTTGGTTAAGACATGTCAAATAGTCCTATTCTGCTTATCGCACTACTTGTATATATACGCTTTGACGTATCATTCAAATAACAAGGGAAAATAATGTACATCGTCAGCCTATTATTACATTTCTTTATATTTTTCCTTGATTGTTTATTTATTACAAATTGCACCCGTAAATTTTGGTACGTTCAGCTCGCCAGGGGCTTCAGTGTACCCCATAACACGACAAGAAAAGTCCGAACACTTTCAACAATGCAGCACCCCAAACTTATAGCATTATATGCAGCAGCACTGAATAATGTCTTGGGTCAATAGTTGGGTTTGCCCCGCTCCCATGTTTTGCCGCCTTACGTTCCGCTACATCGGCTAAGGTGGCACAGGGAGAACTATTGCGATTGTGTCCCGGTTCTTCCGGACGAGCACCTCAGTAGAGAAAGCCAAAAACTGGCTGTCATGATGCGGCGAGAGTTGGTCGCTGTTCGAGAGGTCTCAAATCCTTCAAGATTTTTTCCGCTTTGGGCGAGGAATCGGCCTTGTCCGATTTAGGCGTGTATAGCGCCCCAAGTTAGGCCTTCCGAATACCAGGGGCTACGCCAAAATTTAAAATTATAGACTTTTATGGCTAAGTGAGAGTGATAAAGCTGTATAGTCTGATTGCCTTGTTGGTTGCGCTAAACACCTCCTTAAAGGACCAAAAATTTGGATAAAGAGTGTTTAGATTTACCCCGAACACCCCGGTACTAGTTACATGGGGGAAGAAGCCGACAATTGGCCAACTCTCAGATTTTATAAACGGCCGCACAGAAGGTAAAATTTTAAATCAACAAGCGTTATATAGCGCAAATGAACTTGTTTTCATATTACAGGATCAAATGAGTACATTCATTCAAATATTACATCCTTAGCACATTCCTCCGCCACGAGGCGGGCGCCCTTCAAGACACTATCATAATACTTTTTGGGGTGGCGGTGCTCCTTGCCCTTCGGCGGCCCCTCCGTCACCAGCTTCTCGGCATCCATCTTCGCCCAGTGCACTTTCGCGCGAGCGAAGGCCATGCACGCACCTTTAATGCAAACTGACCGCTTTATAACTTCAAGCCGCGGGCAGGCGCTCACAAGCCGCTTTACGAGGCCGAAATAGCTACTGGGCAGAGGCTCGGCAGGCCACATCCGGACTATGAGGTCCTTCATGGCCAGCTCGGCCGCCTTGTGCAGTTCGACCAGTTGCTTCAGCTGATTGCTCAAGGGCATCGGATGTTTCGCCCCAATATACTAGGACCAGAACAACTTCTCCATCGAGCTCCCTTCTTCAACTTGGTAGAACTCTACAGCATCCAATATGTTGCACGGCAGATCTGCGAACGCTCCTGGAGAGCTCCGAATTCGGGTAAGTAAAAGGAAAGTCTCCTTCACATGCTTGCTTTGCATAATGAATGCCTTAACTGCCGCTATCATCTTGGCCGCTTGAATCTCCTGGAGGGCCCTTTGGGCTTCGGCTTTAGTGTCTCGCGTGCTCTGGAGGGCCTCAGCAAGCTCAGACTCTTGCCTCTTAGAGTCACGCTCCAAGGACTCTTATTTTTTGATGAAATCCTAGAGCTCTTGTTGGACCTCATCGACCCGGGCCTCTTGCTTCTCGCGCTCGGCGCGTTCCTTGGCTGCTTTGTCTTCGGCCTCGGCCAGCGCCTTCTTAAGGGCCACCACTTTGGTCGTGGCCCCTATTAAAATTCATGACGCTTCTATTAGCATCAACAATTTTTTCTTTATATATATACAGATGGGGTATTGTGTATCTTTGTTTTCCTCGAGCTGCCTCTTCACGAGACCGAGCTCTTCGTCTGTCTGCTCCAGGTCCCGCTTTAGTCCGGAGAGGTCCGCAGTACGAGCGGCAGCGGCCAGCAGCGACGCCTGCTTATTCACATAGACATATTCTGATTAGACTCATGTGGATGTTATTTGATCCTCTGTTCGGCTTTTCTTTCCGAACACCAAACAGAGCATCAGGGGCTACTGTCTATACTGTGATATTTTCTTACAATTTTATTACTTACCTCAAAGCCCATTAGGAGGCTGGCGCAGGCTTCAGTCAATCCGCTTTTGGCGGACCGAACCTTCTCAATCACCATACTCATAAGAGTACGGTGTTCTTCATCAATGGAAGCGCCTCCAAGCGCTTCCAGCAAGTTGTCCGATGCCTTTGGATGGACAGAGGTCATCGGCACGGGCGGCTCGCCCCCCTTAGGGAGAGGCTGCCTGCCTGTATCCGGAACCACTGGGGGTTCCGGAGCAGTATCCGGCTAGGGGCCAAACTTGTTGTGGCCCCCATCATCAAAATCCATGGGGGTCTTCCCTCCCATGTGCCCGGCGTCTGGGATTTCGCCTTGGGGCATCTCCATAACGGTCCCCCCTGGTCCGGTATCCTCTGGGACAACACCTCGATGTCGTCCGCGGGCTTGGGGGAGGAGGCAGTCGGGAGTGAATCGCTATTCATCGCCGACAGGCCCAGAGACCCATCCGAAGAGGATAAGTTGATGTGGGCTTTGGCCGGACTACACGAGCATGTTTGGCATGATAAGAAGCAATAAAGCAAAACATACCGGAAGTATTATAGTGTACGGATACTTACAACTTCGCCAGGGGCTTGTCCCTGGGCAACCACCCCTCGCCGCTGTAGGCGGCTGTGGTGGAGTGGTCCGGAGGGAGGGTCTTTCCTTTCTTGGACCCTTCGGACTCCACAGACGGGGCGGCCTTTCTTTTCTTCTCCCCCCAGGTTGGGGGGAGGGATTTCCTCTTTCTCCTCCTCATTTTCGTTGGAGGAGCGCGCCTCGGTGTCTTCGGACGATGAGTCCGATACAACCTTGCGCCAGAGACCTTTCCTGGTCCCCGCGGCCTTCTTCTTGGCCTTCTTCTCCGGCACCTCATAGGGCGCCGGAAACAGCATCTTCGTTAAGATAGGCGATGCTGGATCTTTGGGTAGTGGAGCCGGACAGTCAATCCGCTCCGCTATCGCTACCCAATCCTGTTGGATTGGCATGGAAGTTTAGATTCCTCCCACGGGTGTGCTAGTAAAAGTCACATCTTGCAAAATATAAAAACTCATCGGATTGCTGGGGTGCTTTGCGCTGAGTCCGCGATCTTCGGCTGTGGGTGGTGGTACCTCGGTTGCCTTGAACAACACCTTCCAGACGTCTTCGTGCGTCGTGTCGAAGAGCTCTCGCAGCGTCTGGTGTTCGGCCGGGTCGAACTCCCACATATTAAAAGCCCGTCTCTGACAAGGATCCGGCGGAAGAGCATGACCTGGACCACGTTGACAAGCTTGATTTTCTTGCTTATCATATTTTTGACACAGGTCTAAAGTCCGGTCAGCTCCACCGATGAGCCCTAGGCTAGCACTACAAAAAAAAGACACATCCGTGACATTTTGGGCCGAACGAATTTTTTTTCTGTCATACATATGACACTTCTATGACGATAATTGTGACAAAACCCGGTAACATCATAGATGTGGTGGGCTCCTACTTCTATGACAAAAAATCATGACAGAAAATGGGCTTTTCGTCCTGGGAGGGCCGGAGACGCAGCTGCATGACATTCTTTGGGCCGTCCATGACAGAAAAAACCGTGGTAGAAGCGAGGGCGAGGAAAATTTTGGGGAGTTCCCGGTTACGGTGGGCGGTCGGGGGCCGAGCGATGCGCGTTTCTCTCGTACACGTACGCGCGTGTGTGCGAGGCGTTGGCTCTAACTGAACCCGAGCGAGGCGTTGGGCTCTAACTGAACACGAGCGATTGCACTGCAGGCTACGCGTTACTGAACTCGAGCGATCGATCGATGGCTGTTAACTGAACTCGATCGAGCATTTCCTTCGCTACTGCTGCTAACTGAAGCCGATCGATGCAGGCTCTGGGATGAACAGTGAGCGTTGTGGGGGGGTGGATGAATAGTGAGCGGTGGCGTTGCCTCTGGATGAATAGGACCCCGTTGTGTGGAGGGATGGATGAACAGTAGATGATGGAGGGGTGCCCATGGAGGGGTGGTTGAACAGTAGACAATCGAGTAGCGCGCGGTGGAGGCTGGACGAACAGGAGCCCGTGGAGGCTGGAGGAGGTCGACGATAGCCCGTGGAGGCTGGAGGAGGTCGACGGTGGAGATGAACAGTATCCCGTGGAGTCCTGTTTTGCGGTACGCCACACCCCTTCCGATGAACAGGACCCCCGTTTTGACCGTAGCGCTCCAACACAAGTCCGTTTCGTCCGTTTTGCGGTACGCCACACCCCTCCCGATGAACAGGACCCCCGTTTCGACCGTAGGAGGTCCGTTTCGTTCATTTTGCGGTACGCCACACCCCTCCCGATCAACAGGACCCCTGTTACGACCGTAGGAGGTCCGTTTCCTCCGTTTTGTGGTACGCCACACCCCTCCCGATGAACAGAATCCCGTTTCAAAAGTGGCCGGTCGAACACAAGGCCGTTTCCTCCATTCTGCGGTACGCCAGGCCTCATTTCCATCACCTGTTCCTTCCAAGCCCTCCCGATGAACACGACCACGCATTCTGTTCCGACCCAGTCGGTTGGCTCCCATGCGTTCCGTTACCTCCCGATGAACACGATGCATTCCGTTTCCTCCCCATGAACACGACACATTTTGTTGCCTCCCGATGAACACGACGACGATGATGTTTCTCCGTTTCGACCCAGCCATGTACACGAGCCCTGGCCGTACGTATGCGCGAGTAGGCGTTCGAGACCCCGCTCGTATGTACACATACGTGGCCGTATTTTCTTTCTTTCACCCTGACCGCTATATGTACGTGTACATGCTACGTGCGCGCCTCTACTACGACACATGTGTGCCTCTACATCGACCAGTATATATGTACATACACGTTCGCGACCAGAATGACAATGCTACGTACGCTTCAACCAGGTGGGTCCCGACTGTCAGGCACTTCCTTGCATGCGAAGATGTAGCTGGTGGGTCCCAGCAGTCAGGGGGGATCATTTTTTTGGACGCACTTCCTTGCGTGCGAAGATGTAGCTGGTGGGACCCAGTAGTCAGGGGGCGAATCGTTTTTTCGCACGCACTTCCTTGCGTGCGAAGATGTAGCTGGTGGGTCCCACCAGTCTGGGGGAAAAATATTTTTCGCGAAATACGGTGGCCCGTTGAAAGTGCAACTATCCCTAGGTGGTTTGGTAATTCATAACAACATATAACTCATTGAGCTAATGCTATTCCAAGACAAATATTTCAGGAAAGCTCAATGAATGGCATGGCATGGATGATGAAAGTGGATCCCTCAAAATATCAAGTACAAAGGATTTGCTCAAGCTCAAAAGCTCAAGACTCTACATTTTATATTTTAGTGATCTAAGATCACATTGAGTCTATAGGAAAAGCCAATACTATCAAGGAGGGATGAGGTGTTGCTTAATGAGCCTCTTGCTTCATGTGCTTAGTGATATGCTCCAAATACCCTCAACTACTTTCTCACATCCACATATGACCTAAACCTAAAGTAAAAATCGATCATATCGATTCTTTCTATCCGGCGCCACCGAGTTCAAATGTCATAGCCACTGCCACAAACCCTAGGCAAATCGGTCTCACCGATAGGGATCTCGGTCTCACCGAGATGGGATTGTAATCTCTTTGTTTCCCTTCGTAACGTTTCGGTCTAACCGAAGTGAGCGATTGGTCCCACCGAGATTGCAATGTAAACTCTATGTTTCCCTTTCATAACATTTCGGTCTCACCGAAAAGAGCGAATCGGTCCCACCGAGTTTACCTGACCAACTCTCTAGTTAGCTAATTACCAAAATCGGTCTCACCGAGTTTGTGTAATCGGTCTCACCGAGATTACGTTATGCCCTAACCCTAACCATATCAGTCATACCGAGTTGCATTTCGGTCCCACTGAAAATCCTAACGGTCACTAGGTTTACTAAATCGGTCTGACCGAGTTTGATGATTCGGTCCCACCGAGTTTGGTAAATTGTGTGTAACGGTTAGATTTTGTGTGGAGGCTATATATATACCCCTCCACCTCCTCTTCATTTGTGGAGAGAGCCATCAGAACAAACCTACACTTCCAACTTACCAGTTCTGAGAGAGAACCACCTACTCATGTGTTGAGGCCAAGATATTCCATTCCTACCATATGAATCTTGATCTCTAGCCTTCCCCAAGTTGCTTTCCACTCAAATCTTCTTTCCACCAGATCCAAATCCTATGAGAGAGAGTTGAGTGTTGGGGAGACTATCATTTGAAGCACAAGAGGAAGGAGTTCATCATCAACGCACCATTTGTTACTTCTTGGAGAGTGGTGTCTCCTAGATTTGCTAGGTGTCACTTGGGAGCCTCCAACAAGATTGTGGAGTTGAACCAAGGAGTTTGTAAGGGCAAGGAGATCGCCTACTTCGTGAAGATCTACCGCTAGTGAGGCAAGTCCTTCGTGGGCGACGGCCATGGTGGGATAGACAAGGTTTCTTCTTTGTGGACCCTTCATGGGTGGAGCCCTCCGTGGACTCGCGCAACCGTTACCCTTCGTGGGTTGAAGTCTCCATCAACGTGGATGTACGATAGCACCACCTATCGGAACCACGCCAAAAACATTTGTATCTCCAATTGCATTTGAATTCTCCAAACCCTTCCCTTTACGTTCTTGCAAGTTGCATGCTTTAATTTCCGCTGCTCATATACTCTTTGCATGCTTGCTTGAATTATGTGGTGATTGCTTGACTTGTTCAAAGATTGCTAAAATCTGCCAAGTAGTCTAATCACCCCCCCCCCCGCTAGACATACTTCCGATCCTACAAGTGGTATCAGAGCTTTGGTCTCCATTTTCTTTGATTTCCATAGCTTTTGGTGGTCATAGCCTTGGTTTCACAACCTAGGAGAGTATGGCGTCTAGCGAGGGAAATTATCACCGTAGAGGTACTTACTTTGATGGCACTAATTTTGCTAGTTGGAAGCATAAGATGAAAATGCATATTCTCGGACATAACCCCGCCATTTGGGCTATTGTTTGTATTGGCTTGCAAGGTGAATTCTTTGATGGGAGAGAACCGAACCGTGAAGCTAGTGCAGATGAATTGAAGATGCTGCAATACAACGCTCAAGCTTGTGATATCCTCTTCAACGGTTTATGCCCTGAAGAATTCAACAAAATCAGCCGTCTTGAGAATGCAAAGGAAATTTGGGACACTTTGATTGATATGCATGAAGTTACCGACTCCATCAAGGAATCCAAGTTGGATGTGCTCCAAAGTCAGCTTGACAAGTTCAAAATGAAGGATGTGAAGGTGTCGCTGAAATGTACTCTAGGCTTGCTCTTATCACAAATGAGATTGCCGGCTTAGGGAGTGAAGAGATGACTGACAGATTCATCATCAAGAAAATCCTGAGAGCATTGGATGATACCGTGTGCACATTGATTCAAATGATGCCCAACTACAAGAATCTCGAGCCAACGGAAGTCATTGGTAGAATTGTTGCTCATGAGATGTCACTCAAGGATAAAGAGGAACTTCACAACAAGTCAAGTGGTGCTTACAAAGCCTCATGTGAATCTCCTACATCATCAAGTGATAAACAAACCTTCAATGAAGAATTGAGCTTAATGGTGAAGAATTTCAACAAATTCTACAAGAGTAGAAGCAAAGAAAGAAGCTCTAAGTCAAGGTCCTACAATGACAAAAGATATTCAAGTCAAGAGCGCAACTGCTACAATTGTGGGAGACCCGGACACTATTCCAATGAGTGTACGACACCCTACAAAAGAAGAGAAGATTCTCCTAAAAGAAGAAGTAGAAGATAAGAATCACCACCAAGAGAGAGGAGTAGTAGAGATGATCGTTATGAACGAAGACCCTCACGGAGAAGCAAGGATTCGGAAAGGAAGGACAAGTCATCAAAGAGCTACACAAAACAAAGACATCAAGCTCATGTTGGTGAATGGGTATCCGGTTCCGACTCTGAACATCACTCCGAGAGAAGCTATCACTCCGACTCCGAACATACTCAAGATGAAGGTGTTGCCGGTCTAGCACTTGTGTCAACCAACTCCTATGACATATTTGAATCACCAAATGAAGGAATTGGAAGATGCTTCATGGCCAAAGGTCCTAAGGTAACTCATCCCGAGTATGTTGACTTTAATAGTGATGAAGATGACTTGTTAGGTGATGATGATTTACTTATTGACAACTCTATTGATGAATACTATGATGAAACATCAATTAATCATGCTAATCAAGATAAAATGAATGACAATGATAAGGAGAAGATTGAGCATCTAACTAAAGAACTAAACACTCTTAAGTTAGCTCATGAAACTATCTTCGAAGATCATCGAGAACTTTTAAGGGCTCATGAGAAGTTACGCTTTGAAAAGCTCAATCTTGAGCAAGAGCATGAGTTCTTGAAAGCAATCAATGATGATCTCCGTAAGAAAAGTTCTTCTTATATTGCCAAGCGTTTACTCTTATCTACTTACATGCCTCAAGTCAAGTCTAGTAACAAGAACAATAAAGATTCTTCCTCTAGTAGTAGCAATAACAATGATAAATCCAATATTGTTGCTTCTAGTAGTTCTCTTGATTCCACTAATGATTCTCTTAGCCAAGTTACACTTGAGCAAGAAAATAGCTTATTGAAGGGAATTATAGAGAAAGGTGTATACAAGAGTGTAAGTGCATCTAGTGCCACCCCTAGTTGGTTTTGGAGTATTAACGACAAAGTTGGTTGAGGGACTAATGCGTTTGTGAGAATTGCAGGATAACGCGGGTGGTGTCCCTCATTGATTCGGTTTACCTACCGGAGATGACCCCTAAAAATGTATGAAGACATTGAAGACAATGGTGGTATGAGAAGATATTCATCTTGAAGACTATGACATGATAAGACATTGCATGAAGACTATGGAGCGTGAAGACTGTGTGGATTCGTTGCTTCCTTTTCTTCTTTGTTGAGTCATAGGAACCACCGTACTGTTAAGTGGGGTCCAAGTGAACTAAGTCAGAGTGACTGAAGTGATGCTCAACCCAAATCCTATGTCTTCGAGTGAAGACAATGAGAGCAAATCTTATCCAGAGTTGGATGAGTCAGCTTTGCTTGTAGCCCAAGTAAAGTTGCCGCGTGTGTTTGAAATCTGACTGTTGTAACACGTGTCAGTTCCTTAGTGACCCAGGGTCATTTTGGACAAATCAGGTCGGGTTACCTAGTGGCTATAAATAGCCCACCCCCTACACCATAAATTGGAGGCTGCTCAGAGTTAGTTTACGACTTTTGTCGTTTTGAGAGAAACCCACCTCGAAGCCTTTGAGAGAGAAATCCTTGCGAGGACAAAGCCCAAACACCCAGAGCCAAAGAGTGTTAGGCATCACTGAAGTCTTTCTATCTGTGTGACCTGAAGACTTATTACACTTGAGGACTGTGTATCCTCCAGCCGGTTAGGCGTCATGTTCTGAGCATCCAAGAGTCATTGTGGATTGCCGGGTGAACAAAGTCTGTGAAGGTTCGGAAGTCTACCTTGAAGACTTACCAGAGTGATTGGGCGAGGACTAAGTGTCCTTAGCTCAAGGGGAATAAGGTGAAGACACGGTCTTCTGAGTTGAATCTCAGCCTCCCTAACCAAACGTACAGTTGTCACAGCAACTGGAACTGGTCCAACAAATCCTGTGTCTTCAACAAGTGATTGGTTCTATCTCTTCCCTCCTTTACTTTGAGTTTGTCTTCGTGAAGTCATTGCTTATCTGTCTTATCTGTTTGACTTCATTGCTTGACTACAATTGTTGATTGGCTTCATACTATCTTCCATCCTGATCCTACTACCTAGCGGCTATTAGTCTTCGTACGTTAACGCTATTGCATACTTGACTATGGCTTGCTTGTTGTAGTTTATCTTCCGCTGCATATCAATTAGGTCACTTCTGTTGTTTGTCTTCGAAACTTCCACGTTTTGAAGACTTTGATAAAAATCACCTATTCACCCCCCGTCTAGTCGATAACTAGCACTTTCAATTGGTATCAGAGCAAGGTACTCCCTTGTTCTGTGTGATTCAGTTTAACCACCTGGAGTTTAGCTATGTCGACTGCAGGGATAATCAAAGTCTCCACTGCTTGCCCCGTGTTCGATGGAACAGAATATCCCTACTGGAAGAATAAGATGCGCAAGCATCTTGAATCCATTGATGTCAACCTCTGGTATGTCGTCAAGAATGGCGTTCCCAAAACTGGTGAAGGTGTCACCCCTACTGATGTCAAGAAGTTCATTCAACTGGACTCGACTGCAAAGAACATCATCTGTGGTCATCTGACCAAAGGACAGTATGGTCGTGTGAGTGCTCTGGAAACGTCAAAGCTAGTCTGGGACTGGCTGTCCAAGGTCAATGAGGGCGTCTCTACACAGAGAGACCAGAGGATCAGTGTTCTTCGCAATCTCTTCAATCGCTTCAAGATAAACGACAATGAAAATGTCTAGCTCATGTTTGATCGCCTCACCGACATCACAAATGAGCTTCAGGCTCTCGGCGCCACTGAGATCACCAAGCATGAAATTGTCAAGACACTGCTGAGATCACTTGACACCTCCTTTGACACCCTTGCCCTCATGATACAAGAATGTCCTGACTTCAAGACACTCGATCCGTCTGATATACTTGAGAGGCTCAACACACATGAGTTCCAGCTTTCTGAGAAAAGAGATATCTATGGCCCCAACTATGGCCGAACTCGTGCTTTGAAGGCAAAAGTTGTTTCCTCATCTGAAGAAGAAGAATCTGACTGCGGTTCTGACGATCCTGAAGACATTAGAAGGGAGCTTGCTATGCTTGTGAAGAAGTTCCAGAAATTCACCAAGAAGAAGGGCTTCAGAAAGTCTTCACGATCCAGTTCAAGAAATGATGAAGCTTCCACTCAAGACAACAAGAAGAGAACATGTCACAAGTGTAAGAAGCCTGGGCACTACATCTCTGAGTGTCCTCAGTGGGACAACGAGAAGAAAAAGAAGAAGAGCAAGGAATATGACTCTGATGACAAGAAGAAGAAGAAATCATCAAAGTCTTCTTCCAAGTCCACATCAAAATCCTCATCTCATAAGAAGAGCTCATCTGGCAAGGCTCATGCTTTTGTTAGCAAGGAAATGGATTCAGAGGAGGAGTCTGCTTCTGAGGAGGCAGAGGTGGAATCTGAAGCTGAGTCCGACTCTGGCGTTGCGAGTTTGGCTCTAGCCACAGCCTACGTCGCAAAGTCCATCTTCAACTCTGAAGACAATGACTCCCACACCAACGCTGATGAAAATGCTAGGTTGAAGACATTGCTTGAAACAGGGATGTACAAAAGTTTGAAGGGACATCAGACACTCTGCGATGTCCTCAAAAAGCAGATTCTGAACCGAAACCCTAGGAAAGAGGGTGTTGGGTTCGAGAGGAAAGTGAATGCTGATGGTTCCTATTGGAAGCCTGAGCAGTATCCCAAAACCACATGGGTTGCTGCAAAGGAACCTTCAGTGGATCCATCCACTTTATCTGGATTTACCTGTGCTAATCCTATTATCATTGATGAATCCTTTGATGCAAACTATAAACTGTTCAAAAATCAGAATGGTGAAGTGTTTGCCAGGTATATTGGTACTAACTGCAGGAATGGACCTCCTATGAAGAAGATCTGGGTTCCCAAAAGCTGTCTTGAGAATCTTCCAGTGAATGTCATCATGACACCACCAGGGAAGAAGACAAACCCCAGACCAAAGGCATCATATGGTCCAACAGCTTCATACGAACACATGACTCAATTGAGTCACCCTAACGCCAATGTTTTGCAGGGAAATCATACTCAGACTCATGAATATGAGCGTGTGTCTTCAAACCGCTATGTTCATAGAACTAAGAACTTTTCTGCTTATTCACATGAGTATCATTCATCTCCTGCAAGGCTATTTGCTAGGGCTTCAAAGCCGAAATTCTCAGATGCTGCACTTAGACTCATTGCTTCTAAGCCACCCCTGAAAATGTGGGTGGTGAAGAAAAATTAACTCTCTTTTGCAGAATGTGGTCTCCATCCAGCAATCAATGGCGTCCGATATAATTGTTGGGGACCTAAAACACAAAGGGACGCATGATAAAATGACTTACTATGTATTCCACATATGAATCGCTTACCTGTCATACTGTGTGCTAACTTTCATCTATGATGTGATAATCCAAGTATGCATCAACTGCTTATGCTTCACAACATACCTTGTGAAGCCTATCCTCCTAACTGCACTGTAGGGCATGTCACCAAAAGCTTCAGAATGGATTATTGACAGCGGATGCACTAATCATATGACTGGTGATCGAAGTCTTCTCATGGACTCAACCTTACGTCCATCCGACAAGAGTCAAATCACATTTGCTGACACTGGTAAAGGCAAGGTATTGGGTCTAGGTAGAGTTGCAACCTCAAAGGATCAACACATGGATAAAGTGATGCTTGTTGAATCCCTTGGATTCAACTTAATGTCTGTCTCAATGCTTTGTGACTTAAACATGATTGTGATATTTGGAAAATATCGTTGCCTTGTACTAATGGAATCTGACAAGTCTCTAGTCTTTGAAGGGTATAGGAAAGGTGATCTATACATGGTAGATTTCTCAGCAGGTCCACAGCTTGCCGTATGTCTTCTTGCGAAAGCTTCAGAATGCTGGCTCTGGCATCGAAGGCTGGGGCACGCTGGCATGAGGAACTTGCACACTCTCGCCAAGAAGAAGCATGTCATAGGCATCGAAAGTGTCAAGTTCAAGAAAGATCATTTGTGTGGTGCTTGCGAAGCTGGGAACATGACGAGGGCCAAGCACCCCTCGAAGACAATCATGACAACGTCTCAACCCTTCGAGCTGCTACACATGGACTTATTTGGACCTACTCATTACTCCACCCTCACAACAACGGTGTGTCTCTATGGCTTCGTCATTGTTGATGACTACTCAAGATATACATGGGTGCACATAATTCTCTACAAGACTAAAGTACAAGATGTCTTCAGCCGATTCGCCAATCGAGCAATGAACAATTATGGCGTCAAGATCAAGCATATCAGAAGTGATAATGGCACTGAATTCAAGAACACCGGGCTTGATCTTTATCTGGATACAATGGGAATCACTCATGAATTTTCTGCTCCATACACACCTCAGCAAAACAGCATTGTAGAGCGCAAGAACAGAACCTCATCGAGATGGCTCGAACAATGCTTGACGAGTACAAGACACCAAGAAAGTTCTGGCCTGAAGCCATTGATACAGCTTGCCACATCATCAACCGTGTCTACATCCATAAGCTTCTGGGCAAAACATCCTATGAGCTCCTTACTGGCAAGAAGCCAAATGTCAGCTACTTCAGAGTCTTTGGTGCTAGGTGCTGGATCAAGGATCCCCATCACAAGTCAAAATTTGAACCCAAAGCTCACGAAGGCTTCATGCTTAGCTATGGAAAGGATTCGCACTCTTACAGAGTCTTCAACCTCTTCCACTACAAAATCGTTGAAACAGTGGATGTGCGATTTGATGAAACCAATGGTTCACAACGAGAGCTCCTGCCAAGGACACTTGATGAAGCTCCTTCCTGTGAATCTATCAAGCTGGTGGGAACTGGTGAGATCATGCCCTCTGAAGCACAGCCTGAAGAGGAACTTATCATTTCTGCACCAAACCAACCTGAAGATAATGCTCAGACCGAAGACAATACTTCCAATGATGACAATGATCAGCATGAGCAAGGTCTTCGTCTAGTTCATCCTCGTGTTGCAAATGAAGTACAAATTGAGAAGATAATTGACAGCATCAATGCGCCTGGTCCGCTTACTCGCTCAAGAGCAACACAGTTAGCAAACTTCTGTGGGCACTTTTCATTTGTGTCAATATCAGAACCAAAGAAAGTTGTTGAAGCTTTTATGGAACCTGAATGGATTCAAGCCATGCAAGAAGAACTTCAACAGTTCAAGCTGAATAATGTTTGGGAACTTGTCAAGCGACCTGACCCTCGCAAGCATAACATTATAGGAACAAAATGGATATATCGAAACAAGCAAGATGAGCATGGTCAAGTCGTCAGAAACAAAGCACGTCTTGTGGCTCAAGGATATACTCAAGTTGAAGGAATTGACTTGATGAAACATTTGCTCCTGTTGCTAGGCTTGAAGCTATTCGCATACTGCTAGCGTATGCTAATCATCACAACATCTTGCTATATCAAATGGATGTGAAGAGTGCATTTATCAATGGCAATATTGAAGAAGAAGTATATGTCGCTCAACCACCTGGCTTTGAAGATCCAAAACATCCTGATATGGTGTACAAGCTAAACAAAGCACTGTATGGCCTCAAACAAGCTCCTCGTGCCTGGTATGATACAATCAAAGACTTCCTGAAGAGCAAAGGCTTCAAACCTGGATCCCTCGATCCCACACTCTTCACGAAGACATATGATGGCGAACTGTTTGTGTGCCAAATATATGTGGATAACATAATCTTCGGCTGCACCAACCATAAGTACAGTGATGAGTTTGGGTACATGATGCAAGAGCAATATCAGATGTCCATGATGGGAGAACTGAAGTTCTTCCTTGGTCTTCAAATTCGTCAGCAACGAAATGGCATTTTCATATCTCAAGAAAAGTACCTCAAAGATTGTCTGAAGAAGTTTGGAATGGAAGACTTCAAAGGTTATACGACGCCAATGCCAGCCAAACACCACCTTGGTCCCGACGACAATGGTAAAGAGTTCGATCAAAAGGTAAACCGCTCCATGATTGGTTCTTTACTTTATCTATGTGCATCTAGGCCAGATATTATGCTTAGTGTTTGCATGTGTGCTCGATTCCAAGCGGCACCAAAGGAATCGCATCACTTAGCTGTGAAGCGAATTCTTCGATATTTGGCTTACACCCCAACACTCGGATTATGGTATCCAAAGGGCTCAAGGTTTGACCTAGTTGGATTCTCGGATGCTGATTATGCTGGTGACAAGGTGGATCACAAGTCAACATCAGGAACATGTCACTTTCTGGGACGATCACTTGTCTGTTGGTCTTCAAAGAAGCAGAACTGTGTATCACTCTCAACTGCTGAATCTGAATACATTGCTGCTGGATCCTATTGTGCTCAGCTTCTATGGATGAAGAAAACTCTCAAGGATTATGGCATCAACCTGAAACAAGTACCTCTCTTCTGCAACAACGAAAGTGCCATCAAGATAGCCAACAATCCAGTCCAGCACTCGAAGACAAAGCTCATTGAAATACGTCATCACTTTCTCAGAGATCATGTTATGAAGAAAGATATAGATATCATGCACGTCAACACTGAAGAGAAGCTGGCAGATATCTTCACAAAGCCCTTGGATGAGAAAACGTTTTGCAAGTTATGGTGTGAGCTAAATATCTTGGAATCCTAAAATGTCCTGTGATCAGGCACACATCCTAACACTTATGCATGTTGATGACTTAGATGTGCAACACACGAGGTAAGGTATATCTTCAATCAATGAAGACTTACACTCTGAGTGTGAATACATTAACATGGAATTTGACTTCGGAGCGCCACGATAATTGTGCGTCGTGTCTAGGTCTAATACTTCCTGTACGGTGGGTAACGCCACCACCAACTTTCTCTGTTTGAAGTGTTTCACTCATGGCGTTATATTGCAATAACTTTGCATTTGGTTTGTCTTCAGTTTCAGTTTATCTTCATGATCTTCTACACTATGATGATTTGATTGTTTTCTGATATATATATGTACTAGTGTTCTATCCTCTACAGCATTCACTTATAGTTATGTCTTCAAGATTGGATCTTTTGAACTAAGTGAATGTGATCGGACCCTAACCTCTCTATGCTTCCTATCTCAAACTCTATCTGTCCAAATCATATGCATTCTATTGAAACTGTCGAATGTCTTCTCTGCGTCCTAGTCAGCAGAAGGCAAAGAGACAAACATTAAATCTGTTTTAAATGACTTATCTTTATTGTTGAAATCTGGAGAAGCCGGAACAAATCTCCGACATGCCTGGCGGGCGTGGGAACGTGGGACAATTCTAAGTATGTTGCATGCTTGCCATGTACCCCTCAGATGTGAACCGCCAGGGGCACCAGCGTAATTGCGCTGTGTCTCTCACCTACTTATAAATACTTGTCCTCTGCGGTACAGAAATCCTTCTTCCACCTCTCCACCTCCGTCAAAACCCTAGCGCCACCGCTAGCTCACGACGACGCTGGCGACGAAGCGCTTAGCTGGCGCGACTTCTCCGACGCCGTCCTCACGCCGGCCGCGGATATCGTCCTCTCCGCCATCGCCGTAGGTGTCCTCCGTCGCCAAGTTAGGGCACGGTGGGCTGAACTGCTCGGTCTCCTATTCTTCCCATCTAGCAGTTCTTCGTGCGGTAATTATAACTCTATTTTTACCACCTTTTTGATCTTCAAGATTCATCCTGTTTACCAAAAGTAGTTTCTGCCTATTCAATGTTAGATCTATTATGTCTGCATCTCATACTGCCAAGTCAATTCACTTAGATTTCCTGTCTAGTTTGATTCCTCACTTGTACTCATTCACGGATTGGTACAAATCTGGAACCAACTCACCTATATAAGTGAATGTCTTCGCATCATGAGGTCAATATCTTCAAACTGATTTATCTTCAAAATCTTCTGAGAATGCATATGACCTCTTCCCCTTCCCTCGCATCTCTAATGCTGTCACAGGTACATGTCCATAGGAGAATCCCTTGGTTCTCATAGTCTGCATTCATTTGCAGAATACTTACAGCATCATATCAATTCTCCTGAAGCCAGTTCCTGCTTGACCAGCAAGCGTAAATCTCTGAAGCCTCTGAAAATATTGAAGCCATTCAGCTTGAAGTTCATGGCTGCAGAAAAATCAGCAAGGAAGGGTGGTAGACAGCGTCGTGGGGGAACTTCAAAGGATCTGCCTGATGATCTGGCAGAAATGTATAAAACAGATCCTGAAGAAGATTACAATCAGCGCAAGACTCGAATCCAATGGATTCGACGCTATTGGGCTGAACAGTGGTACAAGTACAAGTTCGTCACCCAAGAGTACGCAGAGAAAAATGCTATCAAGAGCCCTTGGGGTGATATTCTCTACCGAGGCCTTCCCCCCAAGAACAAAGTTGAAGCCATTGCTCAAGAATTCTATCCTTGCATGGTCCATGGACCACAGCCTGAAGAAGCTGACCCATCATCATTGCTCTGGTGTCGTGACGACAATCTCTTCAAGTGCAACTTCCAGTTTGCTAAGGCTTCGGCAAAGGAAAACAAGAAGTCACGAGGATTAGACTTCAATCCTGGTCCCTCTGCTCCCCGTGATGATGGCACACGTGAAGCTGAAGAAAACAGAATTGGCCCCTTTGCAAACCTTGATGGCCTCATCTCCTACATCTTGGTACAAGGTGCCAAAGTGGATCATTCTGACAATGAGGCTGATTCTGATGAAGTCCTAGCTCCTCCTCCAAGGCCGCAGAAGCCAAAGAAAATTAAGGCTTCATCATCAGCTTCACCTCCAAAAGCTTCTCGTGTGAAGCCACTGGCCACTGCACCTCCTGAAGCCAGTGTGCAGTCTGAAGATCAATCCCGCATCTCCAAGACGGAGAAGAAAAAGCAACTTGTCAGGCATACTGATCAAGCCTTGACTCCTGCCGCCATTCTGTGTGAAGAACCCATTGATCTGTCAAGTGATGAATATCTTGCTGATGATGCTCTTGAGCAACTGATAAAGAGCAAGGAAGAAGCAGAAATCTTTAACAACTTGCCTCTCTTTGATGTGGCCATCATCCACAATTTCATTGATGAGTGGTTCGACACCCCCAATGTCAGCTTTGAAGATTTACAGCTTCCCATTGGCCTCAGTGTCGCCTTCAATGGTGCCATTGCTTCTGAGCTAGCTCTCGCTCAGCGAATCGTTGAGCTCAAGAACAAGATTGATTATGAGAAGGCTCAATTCAAGAAGCATGTGGCCAAGCTAAGTGTTCAAGATGTCCGAAACTTCAAAGTCATGCTGCATGAGCTTAAAGAAGCGTTTCTGAAGAAGCGCCAAGAAGCTCAAGGCTCTCATGAGCGCATGAAGCGTTTGGCTGATAAGTGTGTGCTTGCCTACAATGAGGCTGAGAAGCGCAAGTCACTTGGTCGTCCTGGCATTGACCCCAGGATGGCTACAAAGAAAAGAAGAAGCTTTATGCTGACCAGCCTGCACCTTCAAGCCAAGAAGCCCCACGCATTATCTTCCCGAGCAGCATGACTGGCTCGAAGCCAAAGGTCTCCACAATCGCTTCTGAAGAGAAGAAGACGAGGGCTACCGAGGCTGAAGCCAGAAAGAGGAAGAACAACGAAGCCTCTGATGCCGCTCCCTCCAAGAAGAAGCGCAAGACCAAGAAGAGTCGGGCAGCTCCCACAGAGCCCCTTGTTGTTGAACCCATCTCAGTAGTTCGTCCTGCATCTGCATCCCAAGAACTTCGCATGACTATTCATGAGCCTGCTTCCACAGAGGCTCTTGAAGCTGAAGATATACCAGCAGCTGAACCCACCGCTGCTGAAGGCATTGGTCATCATGACAATGTTGAAGATGATGAAATTCTTCCTCAGATCAAATATAATGTGGTATCATCGCCTGTTCGTACGAACAGCGAAAACTTCAGCATTGGTCGTCCTCTGACGCCAATTGCTCAGGATGCATCGTGGGCTGATCACCCATAGCAACAAGACTCCCCCAGTACTCCCCAACATCAACAAACCACACCATTTGTCCAAGTTGAAGAGGATGAGGACCTGCCCACTCCATCTCCAAAGGCGTCGCCTGTACTACAAAGGCTTCGCAAAGGACCAAGGCCTCAAGTCCCTCTTCCGAGTGTTCCAGAAGGAGAAATGCACCGTCAACCTTTTGCACGTCAAGTGTTCTCTGAAGCTAATCCAATTGTGAATGTCTCTCTGTCTGAAGCACAAGCTGCTGAAGACAATCCGGCTGCATCAGCCAATGAAGAACGTCAAGAAGAACGTGTCCAAACTCCCCCCATGCCTGAAGAAATAGTTCATAACGTGAACGTGTCTGTGCCTGACCCTCCAGCTCCTCAAGTGGAGGTTGAAAATACTAAAGCTGCCACAACCAACGCAAGTGAAGACAATGACGTTGTCATGGTTGAAGCTAATGTGGAGCTTGAACCAATCAGTGTGCCTAAAGCTAATGAGGCCACTGCACCTGAAGCTAATGAGGCAACTGCTCCTGAAGCACTTGTTGTGCAGCCTGAAGCCTCAGTTGCTGCCACTGCTCCTGTTCCACCACCACGGCCCTATACAATCGAGCAAGCATACAACCATGGCGAGCTAATCACAGTAAGATGGCCCGTTCTGGTCCCTTCGCCTAATGTTTCTGGTCCTCAATTTGACTATCACATTGAGCATAGGCCTCTGGTCCAGAAGCCCAAGCCAAAACTGCCAAGGTTTCCTGGTACTGCCACCGCTGTTGGGTCTTTCAATGCAAATGGATTCAAGAGCCACAACACATTCTTTGACAGCTCGAAGAACCCCTACACGAAGCCAAGAATATCATCAGATCGGTTCTAGAGTCATCAGCAGCGAAGCTATTACTCCTGTGTTCTGTATGATCAAGGGTGCATTTTCCCTCATATGCGCCTCGACACTAAAGCCATTACTGGACTGCCCTGCTTAGAAGAAGCACTTGACTGCTTTCGTGATGCTGGGCTGCTCAGTTTTGTCACAGATAAAGAACACTGGAATGAAGAGCTATTGCTTCAATTCTATGCTACTCTGCACATTCGCGGCTACAACAGAGATACGAAGACATGGGTTCTAGAGTGGATGACAGGAAATGTTCATCATGAAGCCAAAGCTCTCGACATCATTGAGCTTACAGGCCTATCCACTCCAGGAGAACTCTATGAACCTGGTTGTCAAAATCACCGCAATGCTTTGGAAAGCATCTTTCATAAGCCTGAACCCAATATGAGTTAGATGTTGAGCATGATGAAGCCTTTGCCACGTGATGCTGAATATCCAACAGAGTTCTTTGTTGAAGACCTTGAGTATCTGCCACGCACCATATATCACATCATCAGGCGAACTCTATGGCCTATCAAAGGACATTCATCAGCGGCCAAGCTTGAAGGAGCTATGAAGACTTTGGTCTTCTACATTCTCAATGGCATCAGCTTCAATGCGCAAGACTTCTTCATCAGGCAACTTGCTGCTTCCGGCTCTGACCTATTTGGTCTAAAGTTTTATGCTCCATGGGTCATGCGCCTCATCAAGCGACACTCATCTGTCAACTATCAACCATCTGCTCGCAATCATGTGATTTTTCTACCAGAGGTTGATATGTCAGTTGAAGCTATATACCCTGAACCTGCCAAGAAGCCTCTTTGTCTTCAGAATGCCGAGCACCAAAGCTTCACTCAACCCATTGAAGGTGTTCAAGCAGCAACATGAATCTATCCATTGGCTGGAAATACTCGTCTACCTCATCGAGCACCTACTGAAGCCACTGAAAGCACCATTGCCCAAAGGCCTCGGAAGCGTTCTCGCGTTCTCAATGACCGAGAACTTCTTGTGGCCCTTCATCAGAAACAGGATAAGCATCATTTCTGGCTCAAGAGACAGATGCAAAGCCTCTTGGTGGATGTCAATCGCATTCGCAACCTTGCCACCAAGAATGCCTTTGTTGATCATGAAACTTGTCGGCGATCATGGAAGAGCTTGACCCTGCTTAGTGCTGAAGCAGATCTTCAAGACGATGGCTTCAATGAACGATTCCAGTTTGACTCCACTCCTCCACGGACAGCTATCATACGTCGTACTCCATCTCTTGAAGATTCTGAATATTCTTCCTCCGCGACAACGGTAAATGCCAGAGTGATCGATGATGAAGATGATGCTACTTCACCACCTCCTACTTCTGCATGCATCAACACTGCACCAAGTTCATCTGCACCGCCAAACGACAACGACAACCCTGCTGCTTCAACTACTCCTCATGAGGACGAGTAGATGCTCTATGTCTTCAAACCTTTTTGGTCATTACTGACAAAAGGGGGAGAAGCGTATGAGTTTGATAGTCTTCAAGCGGGTTCATATGGGCGGTTGCATTATATTTTTGCCTCGTGCTTACAACTCTAGCTTTTTAAAAACATTTGGTTCTTTGAGTTGTAACACCTAAACTTAATGGTCGTCTGCTACTTGTTTGCTTTACTGTGATGCGATGATAAATTCCGCATGTGCGATGATAACTTCCGCACTTAGATCATCCTGCAGACGTCCATTTTCCATTATGCATGTCATCCTATAAGCTATATCATTTCATGCATGATGAATTATCTTCATAAGTTGAAGTGGATCTCCACAAGTACAACCTGCCATGTGCATTTGCATTCCAAAAGCAAAATTACTTATATGCACATCTTCAGGGGGAGCCCTTGCTACTTATGAAGACAATTCCTATCCTTTACAATTTCACATACTTTATCCCCGTTGAAAACTTCAACCAGTTTGTCATCAATCACCAAAAAGGGGGAGATTGTAAGTGCATCTAGTGCCACCCCTAGTTGGTTTTGGAGTATTGACGACAAAGTTGGTTGAGGGACTAATGCATCTGTGAGAATTACAGGATAACGCAGGTGGTGTCCCTCATTGATTCGGTTTACCTACCGGAGATGACCCCTAAAAATGTATGAAGACATTGAAGACAATGATGGTATGAGAAGATATTCATCTTAAAGACTATGACATGAGAAGACATTGCGTGAAGACTATGGAGCGCGAAGACTGTGTGGATTTGTTGCTTCCTTTTCTTCTTTGTTGAGTCATAGGAACCACCGTACTGTTAAGTGGGGTCCAAGTGAACTAAGTCAGAGTGACTGAAGTGATGCTCAATCCAAATCCTATGTCTTCGAGTGAAGACAATGAGAGCAAATCTTATCCAGAGTTGGATGAGTCAGCTTTGCTTGTAGCCCAAGTAAAGTTGCCGCTTGTGTTTGAAATCTGACCGTTGGAACATGTGTCAGTTCCTTAGTGACCCAGGGTCATTTTGGACAAATCAGGTCGGGTTGCCTAGTGGCTATAAATAGCCCACCCCCTACACCATAAATTGGTGGCTGCTCAGAGTTAGTTTACGGCTTTTGTCATTTTGAGAGCAACCCACCTCGAAGCCTTTGAGAGAGAAATCCTTGCGAGGACAAAGCCCAAACACCCAGAGCCAAAGAGCGTTAGGCATCACTGAAGTCTTTCTGTCTGTGTGACCTGAAGACTTATTACACTTGAGGATTGTCTATCCTCCAGCCGGTTAGGCGTCGCGTTCTAAGCATCCAAGAGTCATTGTGGATTGTCGGGTGAACAAAGTCTGTGAAGGTTCGGAAGTCTACCTTGAAGACTTACCAGAGTGATTGGGTGAGGACTAAGTGTCCTTAGCTCAAGGGGAATAAGGTGAAGACAGGGTCTTCTGAGTTGAATCTCAGCCTCCCTAACTAGACGTACAGTTGTCACAGCAACTGGAACTGGTCCAACAAATCCTGTGTCTTCAACAAGTGACTGGTTCTATCTCTTCCCTCCTTTACTTTGAGTTTTTCTTCGTGAAGTCATTGCTTATCTGTCTTATCTGTTTGACTTCATTGCTTGACTACTATTGTTGATTGGCTTCATACTATCTTCCATCCTGATCCTACTACCTAGCGGCTATTAGTCTTCGTACGTTAACGCTATTGCATACTTGACTATGGCTTGCTTGTAGTAGTTTATCTTCTGCTGCATATCAATTAGGTCATTTTTGTTGTTTGTCTTCGAAACTTCCACGTTTTGAAGACTTTGATAAAAATCGCCTATTCACCCCCCCTCTAGTCGATAACTAGCACTTTCAAAGAGCCTTGCCAGGAGTAAGCAATTCGAGGAAATTGTACGCAAGCAAGGAAGGCACCGGAAGAATCAAGGTGTTGGTTTTGAATGAAAGTTCAATGCCAATGGAGTTGAGTGGGAAGAAGATCAATACCCCAAGACGAAGTTTGTTCCTCAACAAGAGAAGTACGATCCTACTTCCTTCAAGGGAACACAAGCACAAGATGATCTTCCACCGCAAGACCATAAGAACAAAGGCAAGGACAAGCTTCAAGAGGAGATTGATGCATTTAAAGAAGCACCTAAGGCCTTGGTCAAGTGGGTTCCCAAGACTACGTCAAGTTCTACTTCATCAAGCACAACTACTACACCAAGGATTCCCATCAAGATGATGTGGATCCCGAAGAAGAAGAACTAGAGAGTTCTTGAGGGTGACTCCACCAACATTCTTCACTCATATCTTTATGGCAAGGACAAGTGCAATCAACTTCCACATCTTGCACTAATTCAAGGAGTCACAAACCCTCATGTTGGTAAGGCAAGGGACAAGGTAACCTAATGTTTTCATGGACATCATTTTGTGTGTGCATCACTCTATGTCTATGGATATTCTTGTTTGTTCCTTGTGGGACTAACCCGTGTAGGTATTGAAAGTGCAACTCACTCCAAAGGATTGCTCCAAATGATCTACATCAACATTGAGCATCCACATCTTCAACACATACATGAAGTCATCATCGACAAAACCCAAGGTTAGTTTATCCCTCTAAGGGGGGATCTCACATCTAGGGCGAGCTTAAGTCTAAGAATTGAGTCAAAGCAACTCTAATGGTGTGAACACATCAATGCATTATGTAAAAGTGGTAACCCCACTTGAGCTTAAACGATGAGTATGACCTATGATCAATTGTTCTCATTTGACTCCTAATTCAATATACTCATATATAGATGAACTAGTCACTGCCAATTGTTTGATAGATGCTAGAATTGGTTGTGCATGCTTTGTCACATATTTCATTTGCCATTTTATTGTGTGAGCATGTTGAATGCATATTTTACTCATTCAAGGACATCCACTTGTTGTTTTGATTGATTGGCTTCTTTTTCTTTGGCCAAGTGGATGGACAAGAATGCCTAAGAACCTTCTCTAGCTATCTATGCTTTTCTCGTCTCAAACTCTATTCATGCTGCATCACAAAATTTGATCAAGTCAGATTCGAACCACTCTGTGTGAGGAGCACTTGGAGTCCCCGATTCGTCATAGACTTAAACTTCCAAAACTTCTTTGTGATTTTCGGTCTGACCGATTCCTCCATTTCGATCCTACTGAGATCACTAAGTTGATCTAGGTTTTCAATCTCGATGCAACCAATTCAAACTTTTCGGTCCCACCGAGTTGCTGTAACTGTCAACAGTTATGCATCTCGGTGCCACCGAGTTGTTCAACTCGGTCACACCGACAGTGTCGGGCTATATATACTCACGGGCAAATTTTGGAAAACTTTCTCCGAAACTCCTCGCCCGCGCATAGCTCGCTCTGCCTACTAGGTCTACGGATCGTCGACTTCGTCACCAGCCGCCTCCAGTCGCTGGTCTCTGCCGCCGTCAACGGAATTCACCTCCGCCGTTGCCGCCGTAGCGAGTTCACCGCCGAACTAGGGTATGAACTCGATCACAGTGCTTTCCTCTTCTGATTCCCAGCACATTGTGTTCGTAATGCATCTTGCCATGATTGAAACACTCCTATCCAGTCAATATGATCCTTAGAATAGATGTGATTCAAAAATTTAGGGTTAGGTTTCCGCCGAAACCATCTCGGACCCACCGAGTTGAAAAACTCGGTCCCACCGATTTGGCTAACGCCATTGCACTAGTAAGTCTCGGTCGGACCGAGAATTACAAATCGGTGTGACCGATTTTAGAACTTTGTGAAACCCTAGCAGTCTCCGTGCCACCAAACTGTGACTCGGTCTGACCGAGTTCACTAGTTTAGGTTCCAAAACTGCTTCAGTATCACCGAGTTTGAAAATCGGTAGATTCGAAATGCTTTTTGTGGAAACTAAAGCTAAGTTTTTTGAATCATTCTTTTGCAAAAATCTGCATTTTGTGATGCTCATGCACTCTATCTCATCTATAACTATTCACAGGGTCAGCAGTCAGTGATTTGCATCATGTCAGACCAAAGTGACAGTCAGAACAGGGAAGAAGAGCAGATTCACATGAGTGAGGGCACTAGTCCCCTCAAGTACTTCAGATGAGGCAGCAGAAGTACTCTAGCAATTTTCCCAAAAGCAGCCACAAGAGCAAGAAGGAAGAGAACCTCAGACTCAGAGGATGAGGACTATGTGGCAGCAGAAGATGAGGCTACTTCAAAGAAGGTAGTGCTCAAGAGGGAGTACAGCTCAACTGCAGTAAAGCCAGGCATGAAGATCAAGAGGCCTGTAGGAAGACAACCAATGTCCAAAGCCAGAGGATCAACTCAATTACCTGAAAAGCCTGATCCCAAAGAGCCAGCTGCAGAAGGAAAGAAAAGGAAGGAAAGGGTCAAGAAGACCATGGCGAGAGTTGTAGGTCAACCTTCCATGATGGAAGAGGGAGAAGAGGTTGCTGAACCAGCACCCAAGGCACAAAAGCTTATGGGTGATGCTATAAAGTCAGGGGCTGCAACATCAAAGCCCAAAGAAGCACCCAAAGCTGCCCCCAAGCCCAAGATTGCACCAAAGAGGAATACCAGGAGTATACCAGCAGTTGAGAAGAACAAGGCCCAAATGCCTGATATTGCTGCTAAGGAAGATGAAGAAGGGCAGATCCTAAGGAAGCTCAAACCCAAGATTCCAGACCACAATGATGCTCATCCAGTGGCTGAGAATATGAAGCTAAGGAAGGATGCAGGGTTGAGGCTATGGAGATTGTCAAATCCATATGTCACCAGGAGAAGAACTGCTGTTGATTACAGGTTCCACACCATGGAGCAGCAGGACTTCTATGAGACCATCTTATTGGACAAGAAGCCCATAGTGTGTGATATGAGGTGGGTCGACTAGACCTACATGAAGGAAAATGAAGAACACTATCCTGGAGTGCAAGACAGTTTCATTGCTTGTGGAGTTGCAGATTTTGTTAGGCAGAAGCTCACAAACTGGAATGATGAACTCATTATGCAATTCTACTCCACAACACATTTCTATCCAAATGGCAGGATAGTTTGGATGTCTGAAGGTACGAGATACCAGTCAACCATTGAGGAGTGGGCAAATCTGATCAATGCCCCAAAGGAAAGTGAAGATGACTTGGACATTTATGACAAGAAGAAGATGGATCACAACTCAATGTCACAGATGTACAAGGAAATTCCTGATGAAGCTCTTGAGACTTTCAAGTTTGGATTAGTTCATTTTCTTCTGTCAGGGCTGCCTACGATCAACTGGATCTTAAGGCACACTCTGTTGCCCAAATCAGGTGACCACAACATGATCAGAGGGCATGCAATTAACTTGCTACATATTTTTGATGTGCCCTAGAAATTCAAGGTCATGAGCCTTATGGTTGAAACCATCAAGAGGACTGCAGCAGACCAGAAGAGGAGTTGTGGATATGCCCCACAGATCCAGGAGTTGATTAACTCAAAGATGGGCACAGGAAAGTATCAGTTGGATAAAGAACATTTTGCTCTATATCCAGACTTTGAGGACAATCAAGTTATCATGAATGAGAATGAACCATCATCAGTACAAGCTCAGGAGAAGAAGGAGAAGGCAAGGAAAGAGAAGGCTGCCAAGATGCCAACTCAAGAGGAGGCATCTGAGTACTTTTTGAAGAACAAGCAGGAGCAGCTTTGTTACTTGATAGCATCATCACTGAGGATTGAGAAGGGGTTGGCCACCCTAACTCAAAACCAGGAGAGCCTGGAAAGAATCATGGAACAAAAATTCTATGATCTTGATGTCAAAGTAACTGAGATTCAGTCAGTTGTAGAGCAGCTACAGGATGACATGCAGGAGAGGAAGGGCAAGACAACAACTGATGCATTTGCCAGAGTTCCTAGAGCTCAGAGGTCAGCTGCAGTGCCTATGACAGACACCAGAGCCACATCATCTGCACCAGCTACAGCTCCTACAGCTCCAGGGCAACCAGCTCCAGCACCAACTCCTCCAGCTCCATCTACATCAACTGAAGCCTTCATTCTTGGAGTTATCCGGACACCACCAACAGAATACCAAGCCTGAGAGACGATATAGTCCTATGCATTTTCTATGAATTTTTGGTAACTTGTTGCCAAAGGGGGAGAAAAATGTATAGATCATAGGCTTCGAGAGAGAGATTTGCTGTTTTTTGTTCTCTCTTGTCTTCTTGGTTGAACTTCATTTGCTTTTGATTGCTTGAGATACTATGCATTACCTGTGAGACATTGATGATCATGTGTTTGATCATAAGCTACACTGATGCTTGATTATATGCTATTATCTTACCTATCCTTATATGATCATTCACTTTGCTTGGTGATGAGTGCATGTATCAATATTTATTATTTTGAGCGCTCCACCAAGATGTATGTGACATGGAAGACTAACCCATGAGCCTAATTCCTTGTGCATTTGCAGTCCAAAGCAAATCTTTAAAATATGCACAAATTTAGGGGGAGCTCTTGCTTATCACATACTTCTCAAAGCGACGATGTTTTTCAATCTTATTATCATTTGTCAAAGCTTTGATCTATATGTTGTCATCAATTACCAAAAAGGGGGAGATTGAAAGTGCAACTATCCCTAGGTGGTTTGGTAATTCATAACAACATATAACTCATTGAGCTAATGCTATTCCAAGACAAATATTTCAGGAAAGCTCAATGAATGGCATGGCATGGATGATGACAGTGGATCCCTCAAAATATCAAGTACAAAGGATTTGCTCAAGCTCAAAAGCTCAAGACTCTACATTTTATATTTTAGTGATCTAAGATCACATTGAGTCTATAGGAAAAGCCAATACTATCAAGGAGGGATGAGGTGTTGCTTAATGAGCCTCTTGCTTCATGTGCTTAGTGATATGCTCCAAATACCCTCAACTACTTTCTCACATCCACATATGACCTAAACCTAAAGTAAAAATCGATCATATCGATTCTTTCTATCCGGCGCCACCGAGTTCAAATGTCATAGCCACTGCCACAAACCCTAGGCAAATCGGTCTCACCGATAGGGATCTCGGTCTCACCGAGATGGGATTGTAATCTCTTTGTTTCCCTTCGTAACGTTTCGGTCTAACCGAAGTGAGCGATTGGTCCCACCGAGATTGCAATGTAAACTCTATGTTTCCCTTTCGTAACATTTCGGTCTCACCGAAAAGAGCGAATCGGTCCCACCGAGTTTACCTGACCAACTCTCTAGTTAGCTAATTACCAAAATCGGTCTCACCGAGTTTGTGTAATCGGTCTCACCGAGATTACGTTATGCCCTAACCCTAACCATATCAGTCATACCGAGTTGCATTTCGGTCCCACTGAAAATCCTAACGGTCACTAGGTTTACTAAATCGGTCTGACCGAGTTTGATGATTCGGTCCCACTGAGTTTGGTAAATTGTGTGTAACGGTTAGATTTTGTGTGGAGGCTATATATATACCCCTCCACCTCCTCTTCATTTGTGGAGAGAGCCATCAGAACAAACCTACACTTCCAACTTACCAGTTCTGAGAGAGAACCACCTACTCATGTGTTGAGGCCCTACCATATGAATCTTGATCTCTAGCCTTCCCCAAGTTGCTTTCCACTCAAATCTTCTTTCCACCAGATCCAAATCCTATGAGAGAGAGTTGAGTGTTGGGGAGACTATCATTTGAAGCACAAGAGGAAGGAGTTCATCATCAACGCACCATTTGTTACTTCTTGGAGAGTGGTGTCTCCTAGATTGGCTAGGTGTCACTTGGGAGCCTCCAACAAGATTGTGGAGTTGAACCAAGGAGTTTGTAAGGGCAAGGAGATCGCCTACTTCGTGAAGATCTACCGCTACTGAGGCAAGTCTTTCGTGGGCGACGGCCATGGTGGAATAGACAAGGTTGCTTCTTCGTGGACCCTTCATGGGTGGAGCCCTCCATGGACTCGCACAACCGTTACCCTTCGTGAGTTGAAGTCCCCATCAACGTGGATGTACGATAGCACCACCTATCAGAACCACGACAAAAATATTCGTGTCTCCAATTGCATTTCAATTCTCCAAACCTTTCCCTTTACGTTCTTGTAAGTTGCATGCTTTAATTTCCGCTGCTCGTATACTCTTTGCATGCTTGCTTGAATTATGTGATGATTGCTTGACTTGTTCAAAGATTGCTAAAATCTGCCAAACTCTAAAATTGGGAAAAGGCTAAGTTTTTAATTGGTCAAGTAGTCTAATCACCCCCCCTCTAGACATGCTTCAAGGTCCTACACCCGTCCTATGGGTCCCCGCTATCAGGTGGAGGAATAATAATTTTGCACGTAATAAGGAGGCACTTCCTTGATGTGGCCGTGGACCCAGCTGTCAACCTCTCCATGTACAGTCCACGTCCGATGGAAACCGTTCCTTGACCACGTTGACCACGCCGCGCCGAGAGCACCAGGGCGGTGAATGACGGTGAGGCCTAGGAAGGGGACGACGCGGAGCCGGGGAAGACGCGGCAGTGGATGCCCACGCATAGAGGAGTATGAGGGTTCACTCGTTCGACTGTGGTGTGAGGTTGCCATCGCCGCAGAATAACAGGGGGTGTGGGTGCGTAGAGGGATGGCCTGGCCAGCGGTGGGAGTAGTAGGGGGCGTGAGGCCTCCGCGGCATCACAACTGGCCACGGGCGGCAGGAGCAGGCGGCATGACCGGCGTTGCTTTGGGCGGCTGGAGCAAGAAGACCAGAGGTTGAAGAAGCACTACGGCCATTGGATGGACATCGTACGGTCACTAGAGCTAGAATCATTCATATATTGACTAAAGTTGACAAAGGCCTCCGTCCCAGTCAACTTAGTAGGCCCACAAGTCAGCCTCCCACCAAGGTGGGTCCCAGCTAGCAGGGGGTATTCATTTTTTTTGTGTAATAAGGAGGCAATTCTGGTGGGTCCGAGCTGACAGCGGGGGGGCCGTTTTTTTCGTGAAATATGGTGGCCCGTCCGGTGGGTCCCAGCAGTCAGGGGGGAAATGTTTTTTTTTCACGAAATACTGGTGGCCCGTCCGGTGGGTCCCTGCTGTCAGGTGGAGGAATAATTATTTTCCGCGTAATAAGGAGGCACTTCCTTGCGGCTGCGGTGGACCCAGCTGTCAGCCTCTCCACGTATAGTACTCTTCTGATGGAAGTTGGTCGTTGACCACATTGACCACGCCGCACCGAGAGCACGACGGCGGTGGATGACGGCGAGGCCTAGGAAGGGGACGACACGGAGCCGGGGAAGACGCGATAGTGGAAGCCCGCGCGGAGAGGAGTACGAGGGTTCACCGGTTCGGCTGCGGTGTGAGGCTGTCGCCGCCGCAGAATAACACGGGGTGTGGGTGAGTAGAGGGATGCCCTGGCCAGCGGTGGGAGTAGTAGGGGGCGCTGAGGCCTGCACGGCAGCACAGCCGGTCACAGGAGGCGGGAGCAGGCGGTCCCGCCGGCGCTGCTTTGGCGGCTGGAGCAAGAAGATCAGAGATTGAAGAAACACGACGGCCGTTGGATTGACATCCAACGGTTATGTCTTCTAAAATTGCTTGTTGACGTATATAATAACTAAAAAAAATCTTGCATACGCGTCAACTAAATAGGCCCACAAGTCAGACCACTCCCTCTTTTTTTAATAATGTATATATAGCTCATGGCAACTTCTTATGCAATTTATTGCAGTCGTTTTTTTTGGTTGGCGAGGGCCAATTTCGCATATTCCTGTGGGTTCCAAACTATTTTTAATACCGAAATGTCGAGCCAGATTTAAAGTACTTTGAAGATATATTTAAATTAGGTTAATGCCCGTTGAAATAGGAATTTGAAAATGTGAAAAAATGCAGAAATTATAAAGTAATTGCCAATTTTTCATCTGTTTTTATATTTACAACCCATTTCATATTACTTTCAAGATTTGCAGGCGTCTTGAAAGAGTTGCAGGCCATCAGGGCATAGAAAAATAAGTAGGCCTGGATTGGGTATTCTTCAGAAGAAATAAACTGGGCTCATTTTCACAAAGAAAAAATAGCTGGGCTGGTCACATGGTGAACATAAAATATAAGCCTGGGCTAGACGGGCCACAGCCCAGTTCAAACCCTGCTCCGTCTCAACAATAACAAAAAAAATACTGCTCGAGTAGCTACGTCCCAGGTGTCAGCCGATCTTGCGCTGTTCTCTTGTCTATTGACTATATACGCTCACAATGTCGTGGGTCCCAGATGTCAGGAAAACACTAGGAGGAAGCATTTTATTTTTCCATACGCTGACGTGGTGGGACCCTACTGTCATCCTCTCCACGTACTTCTGCCGAGTCCTGTTGTTTGTTGACCATGTTGACAACACGAGAGGGCGGCGCCGCGGCGAGCGCACCAAAGCGTGCGGAGGACGTCGGCGTTAACGATTTAGGAGACGGTGGGGCAGCGATGCGTGCGCTGAGGCGCAGCCAGCCGTGGGAGGCGGAAGCAGGCGGCCCCGCCGGCGCTGGTTTGGTTTTGGCAGCTGGAGGAATACATGACTGAAGAAACACAACAGATTGTAGAAGTAGCAGGAGTACTTAACAACCTTAACTGAAACCAGCAGGGGCACTTAACAACCAAAGCTGAAAGCAGTATGAGTACTTATACAGGTTCAACCGTACAAAGCACGCCTCGAACAGTGCTACTTTGCCTACAGTTAACCAAGGGTGAGGCCGCCAAGCCCCAGGACAAGGCCAGGCGCCACCCCGCGCATCCACAACCTTCTGAAAGCGGCTTCATCTCGCAACATGGTCAATAAACAGGATATTCGCTTTAGAGCCATGGAAAAGCATGAACATAATCTTCTGTCCTATTCTCCAAGATGGACGGGCCTTCATTATTTGAGACCACCCATGAATAAGTATCTTTTCACCTCCAAGGGGAATTGAGTAGGTCGACATAAACATCATGTTGTGACCAAGCGCAAGTCTGACCCGACCATGGTCAGGCATCTGTATAGGAACAATAGAACTCGGCAGTTCCTGTTTCAAGAAGATCACAGCTGTAAAACTGTGTATAAGCAATAGTTTATGAACAACATATATAACAGAAAACAGCTCGTACCATAAGTTTCTCGACACAGTTGGACCTGTTCAACGAGTGCAGCAGTGGCACACATATCCCACGTGGCCTTCCACCATTGAAACGCCCCACAAGGACCTCAAGACGATCAATAAAGTGTAGGAACTTGTGGATGTCGATCCAGTCAACTTCAGTGCCATTAGTAACAGCCGAGTTATTACAGAGTAACAAACGAGCAGACTGCTTAACTCTGAAAAAACCTACACGTGCCACCAATTATAAGAAAATATTAGTTAGAAGTAGCATCTTCGTGAGAGATTCGTTGCTACTTCTAAAGTTAAATTGTGATTAGTTAGACAGAATAGGTGGATTAAGAAGTAATCGAGGCAACAAGCAAGAACCAGATACAAAACTAACATGGATGAACAATTGGAACGACGTCGGGGTGGAAGATCGCAGTGAAGATGAGACCAGGTTCTGCTATTTCCATCAACATTCGTGCGCCAACTTTCAGTCCGTAACACTTGAGAAAGTTTATCCAAGTTCGGCCATAAAAAAGCAGCGATCTTCTTGGTTCATGAACCCAACTCGGAACTTATATCCATGGCTTGTCTTCACTGTGACCATTAAACTAGTGTATTCAGTTATGGCAAGGCCGAGCATCTTGAGTACATGTGTTCTGGCAGAGCAAATAATACACTGCAGGAAAAATAATATGAGAACACAACATGTTCAAAAAAACCCACCCTCCCGGATAGAAAAGAGGATTCTAGGAACATACTGTGCGCGTTTCAAAATGCTGTGTTAGGATGAGAAGGAACAAGTGTGGCGTCTCGCCGAGGGCGCAGAAACCTGTAGGGTACTCGCACTTTGGGCACTGCAAATGAAACACACTAGATTCAGTAGGAAGAAAAATGCATCAACGGCGGCGGCTGCCATCCTAGGATTACCTGCGACCAAGGGACTTGGATTTATCGGGGATGGATGAAGAATTCGTACCTGGTTCTCCATGAGAAAACCCTATGCAATCGCCGAGAGGGGGTTTTCTCTGAACAAGCAGACGAGGGAGAAGGGGATTCAGGCCCAGTGAAATATTGCCGCTTCGTCCGTCCAGCTTACTGCTAAAGCTGGAAAGGGGGGTTGTGATTTGACGGCTCATTGGGCATTACTGCGGCGCTACGACCGGGGTGTGTCTACCGTGAAGTTGTGCACTCTAATTTGTGCATATGGCACGTGGACCCCGTTGCCGGTTGCCCCACATATCAGCGAAAGGAAGTAGAAAGACAGGAGTAACTAGTTACACATAAATATATTTTTGACAGAGAGATACTCCCTCTGTAAAGAAATATACAAATCTTTTATATCACAGGCTCACCTTGCCGAGAAATATACTCCCTCTGCAACGCACGGGCATTATGGGGGTTCAGCTTTTTTATGGGGGTTCAGCTGAGAATATAATACTCAGATAGGCTCACGGTTCTGGACTTTGGGCCGCAGGCCGACCCTGCATGTTTGGGGGCCCATGTGTTCTACCTCAGCGCTTTTCATATTGCAAGCGATCGGTACGGCGCTGGTTTTAGATGCTGTCGCAAGGCGAATACACAAAATTGAATAAAGCACGACAGCTGTTGGAATGAAATCGAACGACAGTTCCTAACCAGCAATCAGAGTTGCAATTCTATCAACGATATACCATGTGATAAATAATACTGTCGTACTACTTATACACACAGGACACTTGTTTCACCATGCCAGATTATTACATCAAAATCTCTCGGAGGATAGATCAGTTCGGCAGTTGCGTGCTGCTACTGAAGAATTTCAAAGTTGATTTGGACCAGCTCTCCTTGCCGAGAAAGTTCGATTTTGACATCATCCCCTACCGCAAGATATGATTTAGATTTGAACCTTGACCATCCTTTAGCATCAATCATCATGCGACCATCCTTTGTACTTACGGTATATTGAGCAGGTTCATTCACACCAAGGCTGCGCATGGTAAGAGAAACTTGGCCGCGGTCGCCCGGATTGTTGAACGACTCCCTCGTTGCTCTAGGAATTCTCTGTTTGCAAACAAGAAGACATACCCAAACAGTTAGATCAACACAGTGAATCATGTGAAACAACATGGAAAGAAAAAAGAACGAAGCACTTGGGCGGCCAATGCTTACCAAGAAGGTGGACATGTCGGTTTTTGTAAGGACTTTGGTATATGAAGTGCGAACTGCAGCCCAGTCTGTTGCCGGTGCAACTGCACGGGCCGGAGCAGATGCAAGTGCAAGTGTTGGTGCAGGTGCCGAAGCCGCTGCTGCTGCCGGAGATGGTGCTCCTTGTAGAGCTGGTGCCGGTGTCGGAGCAGGTGCCGGTGTCGATGCCCGATCCTCCGGTAGATCAGACTGATCCGCTGACGCGGTCGGTGCCCAATCCTCAGCTGGATCAGACTGAGCTGCTGCCGCTGTCAGTGCTAGAGCAACTGTCGGTGCTCGATCCGTTGCTGAAGGTGGTACCGATGTGCGAGACAGCGGCGATCGTGTCTGGTCTGCTATGATCAGCTTTCTAACTTGACTAGGATCCGTGACCGTGATCCAGTTTTTTTCTTCATTTCTTTTAAATGCGAGAAGGACTAATTGTGGCGTTTTTGTTAAACCAAACTGCAGTTCATCATAGGGATTCAGCTTGTACTCAGACAACAGACTGATCCAATTTTTTCCAGTAATATAAGTGATGGACAGTGCCTTCGTTACTGACACGACATAAGAAGTGAAACCTGCAAAAATAGCCATCGTAGAGCAAACCAAACGGTTTATTCTGTGATGAATGCCACATGGCAAAATCTGCATCGTAAAATTGCAGGAAAAGAAAGAAAACATGACATTAAATCAATAAGATTTAGACAGTAAATCAATAAGATTTACTTGATGTGACACGAGTGAATCCTTACCAGGAAATCACTATGTTGAAGTACTAAACAGAAGATTGATCGTCCAACTACGCGTGGCATGCAGGGGCCCCGCCTACTCCCACAAGCAGGACAGTCCAAAGGTCGTGACAAATCGTATGGACCGAACATCCATGGGACTGGAAATCCTGGTGGGTGCGATAAACCCTGCAATGCATACAGATATTGGAGTGTAACCATAATTGATAAACCGTCCTCACAAAAAATATGATCTGGATACTTCAAAATATACAGACTGAATTGAGTGGACAGACATTAACATAGACCGTTCTCAGGACTGACCACACACCAAAAGCGGCAGTACTAATAAACAATACAGGGTTCACAAACACAAATCAAGTACTGAACAATAGTACTTACTACAGACAAGCAAAGTTGCACTAACTAAACTCTGCAGACTATTTCTTGCCACCGACCTACGGGATGAACCCCGCATAACTGACTAGGCCATGGACTTCGTGTGAGATGTCTACATGCACCATCACCATCTTGTCAACCTTGGAGAACCTAACAGAGTGGTCTTTCCACTCATAAACATGATGATGAAGACAGGCCGCATCAGATTTGTTGGGAAGCTTTACAAGAACCACACCCTTCGTAATCGAAGGCACAGCCAGGAAATTGTTGTGGTCAAGTACAGCCTCGAGAACACGCCTGACAACAATGCTACAGGAAAACACTAGTTCAGGACACGTGGCGACAAGGACACATCAGCTGGATAGTTCAGCAGTAGAACTCATCATCAGGTCTTCCAGTTCACACGGCATGACTTTGAGAACTTCATCTCCACCGCGGACCTGGTTCTAATTCAAACAGAAACCATATTTTATTACTACCTCCGTTCAGAAATATAAGATGATTTTCGATATTATACTCCATATATGACTACATATACGCACAGAAATGAGTGAACAAAGACACTAGAACATGTCTTCAAAGGCATGAGAGCAGAGGGATTACATGCAATATCCATAACACAAGTTACTGAGGCAAATATACCCTCTTAAAAGGTAGCATTGATGTTCATAAAGTACTCCCTCCGTCCCAAAATTCTTGTCTTAGATTTGTCTAGATACGGATGTATCAAGTCACATTTTAGTATTAGATACATCCGTATCTAGACAAATCTAAGACAAGAAATTTGGGACAGAGGGAGTAGTTGAAAGTAATCTATAAGAAATCAGTGTCAACCTCTCGCATGTTTTGGTCAAAAGAGGAATTTAGAACCGTCATTTGGCACACTAAAATCACATGCAAGATCACCCAGAAAGTTGTACTACCAGTACTAGTACTGCGTGTTAGATGAAAAAACACGATCAAGATCGAGAAAAAGATCGTCAACAAGAGACATTACCTGGACTTGCTTAATGAGGGATCCCGGAGAGGGGGGCTTGGACAGGGCGATGGCTTTGAGCTTGTCTGCGGTAGTCTCGGCGGGGTGCTTGCGCTTCTTCGTACCATGAGCCTCGACGGTTTTGGCCAGAGCCATAGACATCACGTCGGCCGGTGCTCCGGCGTCCATCCAAGAGAGGAAGCTGAGAGAGAAGAGTGAAAGGAGGAACGAGATGAGGGAGAAGCGAAGCGAGTGGGGGTTTTCTTCAAGAGAGGAAGCTGAGAGAGAAGAGTGAAATGATGGTTGCTTCGTCCGTCCAACTTACTGCTGGAAAGGAGGGGGTTTTGTGATTTGACGGCTCATTGGGCATTACTGCGGCGGTTCGATCGGGGTAGTCTACCGTCACTCTACTACGGAGTAATTTAGTGCATGGCTGGTGGACCCAGGTGCTGGCTGTCCCACACGTCGGCGAAAGTGAGTAATTTAGTGCATGGCTGGAGGAGGATCCGCACGGTAGAGCGTGTCCACTGTTTTTCTGAAGAAAAAAATGATTACAGCAAGCGTTTCCACTCTTACGACGGAGGAGTGCGAAACACGGCAGCCACTTGAACATACACAGTGCTCCTACTACTAGGCATGTGCAGTGGTTCATACGTCAGTACTACACAATCTTGTTGCTAGTGTAGTAAGATATGACGATAACAAATGATGTTGTGCGCATGTCAACTACTCCTATATGTAACATAGTACCGCTTTTTCGACTGTCCGGTCGAGAATGAACGGTGAGATCAATGTTAACAGAACTAGGTCCACAGCGCACGGAGAGTACGGTGCTACAGTACTCCACGAAACATGAACCATATGAAGCACGAATAGTGTTAGGCAGGGTGTATGAAGGGTGCACGGGATGGGAGCAAAAGTTCCCTTCTCGACCCACTTTTGGGTGTTTGGCAGAGTGCATGAAGGGTGCATGAGTCCACACTAGTAGGTTGACAAAAATACACGAAGAGGAAACAACTATATTGAGATGAGAATGCAACCAAACACACCCACACGCTTTGTGCTACAGTGACTGATCTGCACCGTCTGAGTTTGATCCAACGGTCATGTTGCGCCGAGACATGGACATGCCCATGCAGAGGGCGCCTAAACACCACCGAAGTCCCTCTGCTTCTCGAGGCGCACGACGTTGGTGATGCAGGGTGCAACCGCCCGCAGAGCCCGCTCCCGGTCGACGGGAGCCAGCTCGTCAAAGACGGCGTCCAATGGCACGAATGGATTCCGGTGACGGAGCCCTGAAAGGATTCGCCCGGCAACGGCGACGGCAGCCCGCAACCCCTCCTTGTCCAGCTCAGCCCCCACCATCGCGCGGAGACGGCTCAGCTCCTCGGAGATATAGGTGAAGAAGGAGACCAGGTCAGGAAGCCGCAGCTCGTTGAAGTCGACCGGGTGGTCGAACGGGTTTAGCCCGACGGCCGGCATCGTCGCGCTGGCACGACGGTAGGCATCGCGCAGCCGCAACACGTGCGTGGCAACTTGGTTCACCAAGTGGCTGAGGCGATCCTGGACCTCGTCACGATCGGCCCGCTCGCGCTCCAGCCGGCTCCCCTGACGGCCTATCGTATCTCCCGCTTTCTGCAGGCAACGCCGCCGACGCCTCGAGCATCTTTGTGGTGGACGCCTGCCGCTTTTGAAGCTCCGTGAACTCCCGCACATAACGGAGGAGCATGGCACTCCTCTCCTCCTTGAGCTCACGGAGCTCCACGTCCTTGGCCCTGAGCTCCGCATCCTTGGCATGGAGCTCCTGTGTCAGGCGCCTCACCTCGGACTCCGTGATCTGCTGCGCCGCCATGGCACCAGGTAGAAGCAATGGAAAGAGGAAGCAAAGGGGGCGAAATGGCTGAAAGGCAATGCAATCTACGGGAAGGCGGAGGGAGCCAGCCGAGGAGCGGGGAATCTTTTGGTTTTCACCACGGTAAAACACCAGTCGACGACTTCTCACATCAGGGAGCAGTGGGTTTTACAGGCGGAGTCATCATGACTAATTGCTGCCGCGCCTGCTCCCGTCAATCAAAAAATTAAAAATCCTGCCGCGCCTGCTCCCGTCAATCAAAAAATTAAAAATCCTGCCGCACCCAAACACCAGAGCAACGCCGCGGTGGATATTTAAATTTACCTGCCGGCAAGTAGATAAAAAAGGGGTGAAAAAACAAATGTGGCGGCGGCCTAGCTAATCGGTCGAACTAGCCCAACTAGCTAGCCACCGTGCTTCACTGATGTACTCGGCGGGAAAGGTGGTCTTTCGTGATTTGATGACTCATTTACTTGCTTCGGCGCTACGACCGAGGAGGACCCAGAAAACGCGCGGTAGGGCGTCCCACGTCAGGAAGAATATATGCGTGCACCACCCGGGAGGACCCCGAAACCGCGCGGTAGGGTGTGCCACGTCTCGGCACGGAGGAAAAATGTGCGTGTAAAAATATACTGTATCAGACGTAGTACCTATGGTTCGACCTCGGGACCCAGCCAGTCGGTCGAAAACACCCCACTAGCCACACAGCTTCATCATGCAAACGTGGCACGGAGGATAGATGTGGTTAGCTCCGTCTCGACCAGCCACAACGTCTCTTGTTCTAGGCGATTCTTCTATTTTCCAAGCTTTTTTTAGTTGTAATAACACCACGGCAAGCTAGCGCCGCTCTTCGTGTGTGCCCGTGCAAAGGTTAGACGATGGAGAGAAGAGAGATTGAGATCGCAGACCTGGGACCCACCAGTAAGTGAGACAACGGTCATGCACGTGTTGACGAGGCACTCCCTCTACTCTACTCAACGCAAGTACTGTATAAAATCAAGTTATGGGACAAAGCCAACAACCGTTCGTTTTTTCAGGCTATCGACTTACGCTTTGTAGTCCAGGTTGCCAGTTCGAATCTCGTCTTTCAGATTTGTTAGTTTTAGGTCCAAATTTGATTAATGACAAGTGGGACCCCCGTGTGTTGTTCCGATATTTCAGTGTAGGATGGTTTTTTTGAACAAACACTTTGCGCGGTTAGACAAGTAACGGCACGAGTTACACGTATTTTGCAAGTTTACGAACAAAAATGACAGCGGCATAGAATATCACATCCACCCCGCAGCTTAGATACTATGGTGATACGAGTTTTTACACCGTTGGAAGTGAGATCCAATGGCTTGGGAGTAGTCTTTGTAATTATGCGCAATTTCCAAACTCTCCAAAGGTTTTTTTGCAAATAAAACATTCAGGCCTCGTGTGTGCCGCTGCATCTTCGATCCAACGGCTCCCCGGTGCTCATATTAGGTGCTCCCCGTAGCTTAATTACCCGCTACGGTGATATGAGCATCTAGGTCGTATGATCAGTGATCAGATGGCACATGCGTAGTACTTGTACTTTCTGCGCATTTCCCAAACTCTATCAGCCGTATATTGCAAAAACATTCAAACCTCCTACTGTGGGCCGTTAGATCTCAGTGAACTCGTATCACCATAGAATCTACGGTGCGGGAGCACCTCATACTCTCCCGTGCGAGAAAACATAAGGTGCTATCGCAGCTTGGATGCTACGGTGATACGAGCTTGGAGGTCGTTTGATCTGAGATCCAATGGCATCTGAGCAGTCTTTGTGCTTGTAAGCAGTGGCCGAACTCTTTTGGGGCTTTTCTGCAAAAAACCATTCGAACCACCGAGGAGGTGTTGGGTCACAAATCCAACGCCTCCGAAGAGCTTGTATCACCAAAGCATCTAAGGTGTGGTAGCACATGATATTCTTACATACAGGAGAATATGATGTCCTCCTTCATCTTAGATGCTACGGTGATACGAGCTTCGAGGTCGTTGGATATGGGATCAAAGGGCATCTGAGTAGTTTTTGTACAAATTGTGTGCAATTCTCAAACTCATCAAGGTTTCCTGCAAAAATATTAAGACACATCATGTGAGCTGCTATATCTCAGATCTACAAGCTCCAAGCAACTCGTATCGGCATATAGCATCTAAGGTATGGGGGCACATGATATTCTCCCGGGGAGGAGGGGTGGGGGGTGCACAACCAATCGGTGGTTGGGAGGGTGGGGACAAATATAATCTAAACAACCCTAAACAGAGCTCCACAATTTTATCTAAGGTCGAGGGGTTGACCCCGACAATCATAGCTCCGCCTAAACACAACATTTGCATGTACTGTAGTACTAGACTTAATATTCATGTTTCAGTTTCATGTTCATTTTAAATATTGAACTGAGGACCATGGATGTCTTACATTTTACTCCCTTCGTTCCTAAATATTAGTCTTTTTAGAGGTTTCAAATGGACTGGCACATACGGATGTATATAGACATATTTTAGAGTCTAGATTCACTCATTTTGCTCCGTATGTAGTCACTTGTTGAACTCTCTAAAAGACTAATATTTAGGAATAGAAGGAGTATTTTTGAATTCGTGTCATACATGCATGGTTTGGAAAAATAGATGCACTATACTTATTGGATTGTTGTTGTGTTCGTGCGTGTGTGTCTCTGTGTGTGTGTGTGTGGTCATATGCTTGATACATACAAAGTTTTCTCACCTCCATATTGTTCATCTTTTAAATTTGAATTTGCATTGGAAAACTTACTAGGGATACCATGAAATGTGAAATCCACGTTGAGATCACTATATCACAAACTCACTCTAATTCAACAACTCGTCATAAATCAATTACCACGTTGAGATTAGTATTTGCAAGGAAAATACGGGTATTGTAATACACATAGATTCGTTCGGCAATTTAAAAGGTTCCTTTCGTATTCTCGAATGGTAGGACCCAACGGCGTACCAGCCAGACCTTGGCTCGTGTTGATCCTAAAAAAAAAAAAAAACCGGGCTCGTGTCCTTCGGTGGCGTGCGTGGTACGCACATTAGGCAACCCCAACCAGTCGAGCCTCAGCGTTTCAAGTCGAAATATCTGGCGGCCAGAATTCCAGCCCTAGGAAATTCCCCTCATGTCCCCGGTCCATAATGACTACCGATGAACAACGGAGGGATGCTTTAGTAACTAGACAACGTTACCTACCGTGCCGAGCACGGTTCAATTCCCTCGGTCGCCGCTCGTCAAGGTCACCCGTCAACTGCATTGCCTAGTACTACTACTACTACACCAGGATGAGCACAGAATTGAGCCCGTTTGTTCGTGCCTAGTACTTGAGTTAATATATCAGGCAATGCACTGGTACGGAGGGATTATCCTTTTACTCTGCATATATAACTTGTCTGAAGTCTAACTAAGCAAAATGTTTGACCAAATCCTTTCTTAAGAAATACAACAGGACAGATGTACGGCTTGAAAATTTATTGCATGATGCAGGTTATGATATTGTTTCGAATCCTGGATCTTAAATTTCAGAAAATCCAAAAGTGAGCATAAATTCTTGAAACTGAGCATGGTCACGTGATATGGCACAAATATTACTTCGTAAGTTTTTTCTTCAATTTGAGACAAGCTGCTTATGACAAGTTGCACAAATGAAGAGCCAAGGTATTTTGGAACAAAGACCTGTCACGTTAAGGCGAACGCTTTCACTATTGAAACCGTGGGCGTTTACGTGCCGCCACGAGTCCCCGCTTCTCATCGGCAGGTGCCGTCCGAGCAAGCGTGTGAGTCGACGGGAGGCGTGCAAGCAGACCGCTGCGCCGGCTGTCAGGGAGGCGTGCGAGCAGACCGCTGTGCAGGCTCACCGGGAGGCGAGCCCTTTGACCAGGCTCCGCCGCCCACCGTCGTCCCAACTGCTCCCACTTTTTTAATGTCGCTGGTGCCGCAGTTTAAATCAACCCCGCACTACCCGGTATCGCTACAATCTTCTCTCTTCCTCTCCGATTCTCCTGTCGTCTACCTCCAACTAGCCTGACCTAAACGTACGCCATGCCGCATCACGATGGTCTGCCCTTAGTGTTCCAGTTTCCTGAGGAAGACACCCAGCCGGACTCTCAAGAACATAAGGCGCTTTGGGACGAGCTTGAACTGGCCTTGCGGGAAGACGCCGCGCCTGTCCTCGCTCCCGTTCCGGCTCCCGTCGCCTCAACTGCGCTAGCGCCCATCCCCGTGGCATTGATGGGCTGGGAGCCGCACATTGTCACCGAGCTTGATCCCACGGGATTCCACGAGGTCCCCGCCGACTTTCACGCGCCCGTGCACCTGGCAGCGCATGCGCCTGCGCGTGCACTGACGCGCACGCCCGTGCCAGTGCCTGTGCACCTGCCAGCGCATGCGCCTGCGCGTGCACTGACGTGCGCACCCGTGCCGGTGCCCGTGCACATGAATGTCTCCGCCGCACCGTTGACAGCGCATATCCCTGCATGGGTGCCAGTGCCCCCCTCAGCGTCATGATGGCCGTCGTCGACCGCTTCCTTGCACCAACAATAGTCGCCTCCTCCCGCCAGTTGACTCGCTTCGAAGTCCAGAACATTTTGGCCTTCCTTGAAGCTAGGCCAACGTCCAGGAGTACGCCAACAACGGCGCAAGACGCCGCCGTCGCCGTCGGTCAGTGGCCCGACGACACACAGAGCACGGCAGAAGAGCCGCTTCCCACCGTGAGACACCCCCGCCGCCGCCGCGTAATCTAAATTTGCCATGAAAAATGTTCAGATTGCCATGCTTAAAATCCGAATGTTTATCATTTCCGTTTATTTTATATTGATCGTCGTATAATTTAAAGTTGGAGTCAGACTGAACGAAATCTATGGTTTGATCGATTGAATGTTCTGCTAGAGCCGTATCAAATTAAATATATAACGTCATCAAGCCACGTGTATTTCTTGTCATCCAACTACCTAGACTGCTTCAATGTCGAGCGCTCAACACGTTTAGCATGCAGTTAATTTTATGCCAAAAAATAGTGCTAATCACATAACAACACGCAAATAATATCCTAGTACTTAATATCCGCATGCACTTAATATACTTCCAAATTAATGTGCATTGCACGTACACACTGACTAGTGCTGCTAGTACGTGAAACTGGTGCCGTGACTTGTGAACGCATCCAGATATGGTCAACGACAACATCGCTCGTGAGTTCTTCCTATTTTCCCGTGCGTCTAAACGCAGAAGGGGAGGAGAGAGAGAGAGAGAGAGAGAGAGAGAGCACATGGAACCCACCAGTAAGTGAAGGCGAATAGTACTAAAAATAATATTACATGTTATCCATTAATTAGGCTGTGGTAATATAAAAACATTATGTGAACAAACGGGGGTACAACAAACATTGCTATTCTACGTATGTTGCCTATTGACATGCGGCTTGAAGGCCCGGTCGCATGTTCGATCCTCATCCTTTATTTTTTAATTTGTATATGGGTCCAAATTTGTTTCATGACATGTGGGCCCCTCGGTGTGTAGTTTGTAGCACTTTAATTTGTGGGTCGAAATTTGTTCCATTCCAAGTGGACTATCGGTGTGTAGTTTTGTAGCTTATTTATAATAATTAAAGAGAACAACATAGTTTTTTCAATAAAACCATGGTGCGACATTGAAGGCGAGAAAGGACGTGCGAGAGAGCGATGACCGAGCCAGAGGGAAATCAACTAGGGGAGTTGTGTAGGTTGCAACGATGTTTGGAGTAGTTGTGGGCCGAATGCTACGAAAATATAATCTAAACCGACCAGAATAAATGCCTACACAAACTAATCCAAGGTTGGAGTGCCCCTCGCAATGTAAATAGCTCCGGCTTTGTGAGGGATGGAGAGGTAGTAGCTTCAACGCATGGAAGATACGGTGTAAGAAAGCGAGGTCAATCGAGAGATATATAGATAGAGAGACAAAGTGAGTGTGGTCCGACATTCATTGAACAAATATATATGCTCTGGAGATATATTGTCCGATTGAGCTTTTGGCAAGGGTGTGGGCTGTAAGATAGAGCTTGAGAGATGATCCAGTCATAGACGTGTAGATAAATTTTGTGCATGGGAGGAAGCAAGGTCAATCAATCACATAGGGTCGACGTGCGATCGAAAGAGTGATACGGGTTGGAGAGAGTGACCTAGATAGACAATGTGCATGAGAGAGTATACAATGTGAATAGGTCGAACTTGGCTCAAACATGGTGATATATTGTTTTTGTCCGAGAAAGAGCGAGGTCAATCGAGACATACAAAGAGAGAGAGAGAGAGAGAGATTGAGTGAGCATGGCCCACCATGAGGTCGAAAGGGTGGCGGCGGCTTGGATGGACTGACCTAGATAGACAATCTGCGTGAGAGAGTATAGAGTGTGTCGATCGAGGCCCGAACAGGGAGATATATCATTTGTGTGTGAAAGAAAACAAGGTTAAACAAGACTCAGATAAGAGAGCGAGATTGAGCGAGTGTGGCCCGCCGTGCGGAAGAAAGAGTGAGATAGTCTCGAGGGAGTGACCTAGATATACAACATGCGTGCGTGTGCACAAGAGGTTGGGGGGCTAGATACGCAATGCATGTATTTAGCGCGAGAGGGTGAGAGGGAGAGGGGGGAGAGAGAGCTCGGCATGGGGTGCAACGGCGGGTGTGTGAGGTAAATACATTTGGTAACAGAGTGGAAAAAGGGGTTGTGTAGTTGAGAGACTTAGAGATCGAAACATGGAGAGAAAGAATGCACGTGTGTTGGAAACCGATAGCTTCCTAAGGTGGTTAGGAGAGGAAGATTGACCGATACAGGAAGTATTTAGCGTTTGTGCGGGGGGGGCTAAAACAACATTTGAATGAACATAGTACGAGACTTAATATCGATGTTTCAATTTGGTGTACATTGTAAGATTTGAACTGAGGACCAGGCATATGGGTAATTATTTTGAATTCGTGCCATACTAAGTTTCGACAAGTTGACATTGACTCAATTTGTTGTGCTTTTTTGTAGGTCATATGTTTGAATCCATCCAAAAGTTTTCTCACTACCATGGTGTTCATCATATACATATGAATTTGTATTAAAAAGTAGCATCTTGCTCTCTTCTCGCTCTGATTTGTGTATGTTAGCCACCATATATGCTTAATCGCTGCTGCAGCCTCACCACTTTACCCCTTCCTTTCCCTTTAAGCTTTGCTAGTCTTGATACCCATGGTAATGGGATTGCTGAGTCCTCGTGGCTCACAGGTTACTACAACAACAGTTGCAGGTACAGGTTATGCGATGATCTTGACGCGACAGCGATGTTTGCTTGTTTTGGAGTTCTTCTTCTGCTTCTTCTTCGATCAGGGGATAGGTTCCAGGTCGGCAGCCTGGGCTAGCAGGGTGGATGTAGTTTGAGTTTCTGTTTGTGTTTCATCCATAGTCGGATGATGCTCTTATGTATTGTGATGATGTATTCGTGTGGCATTGTATGCCTTATGTATGTATCCCCATCTATTATGTAATGTTGATGTAATGATATCCACCTTGCAAAAGTGTCTCAATATGCGGTTCTATCCTTGGTGGGACCTTTGAGTCTCTTTAGGATAGTATCGCATATTGGGCGTGACAAGTTGGGAGCGGGGTCCGGCCTAATGAAGGTGGTCGTCGGCGGTGAGGGTGGAGTTGGCCGGCGAGGGGGTTGCACGGGATCAGGAGGAACGGGTCAGGGGGGCGGCTCGCGACGGAGGAGAAGGACGGGGGAGAGAGCGATCGAGGGGAGAGGGATGAGGGGATCGAGCGCCGATGGGGATCGAGTAGGAGGCGGCGGCCAGAGGGAGAGATCGAGAGGAGGGGGTCGGGGCTAGGGTTACATAGGCAGGGGCCGGCTGGACCTTGGGCCATGGAGGAGCTGGGCTGCGGATGGGCCTAGATGGCCTGCTAGGCTCTCTCTCACTCTAAAAAGAATAAAAATAAAACAGAGATGAGAAAGAAAAGAAAGAGGTTAGAGGTGGAGCTTGAGCAGGAGGGTATTTGAACGATTCACCGGTAAGATTAGGAAAACGATAGCTACACGCTGAGAATGAAGAATTATGACATGATGGCCTTCGGAGGAAAGAAATGGAAACAACTCATGAAATGCTCCGGATGGTGAGAAAAAAATGTCACAATCAAAAACAATTATGAGGATGGCATCAAGCTAGAACCACAGATCTTTGGAAGAACGGGTAAGATTTAGAGGAACTCTTCTTCGGTCTTCACATGCTGAGAATGATGACGAGAACCACCAAAATTGTTGAGGCACTTCGGAACAAAGAAGAATAGAAATGATGAACCAACGATGAAAATATTTTGAAAGCAATCTTGGAGAAAGAATATGACTGATGAAAATTCATTCTTACATCAAACTTGGAAAAGAATTTGAGAATAGCTCTGGGAAAATTAGAAGAGTCAGGTAAGATCCTGGGAAAAGACCTGTGGGTTAGGGCCCACTCAAAAGATACATCGTTGAAGGATTGCTTGAAATAGAGGTTACACTGGTAGAATTAAAGCTTGAATGAGATAATAATCTCCAAATAGCTTGAACAGATTAAGAATGGAAAACACGAATCTTCTGAGCTATCTTCAACACTCCAGGCACGAATAGAGAGAGGTGAACGATTATGAGATGCACCGGCATGGGATAGCATTTGAAATGAGGAAAAGGGATATGATCAACACTGAAAGCTTGAATTGGATCCACCAGAAAATAATACGAGAATGAAGAATGATGAACTTGAAACTGTTGAGCATCTTCATGGGAAATCACCGGATAAGAACATTGACGGAAAAGAATGGAGAGTCTTCCCATCAATAAAATGGATACCCGATTAAGAAATCTGAGTCCTTGAAGAAAAGGGTGGGAGGGCGGGGAGAACAAAGACAACTTGGAATGGATGAAACAAACACCGGTGAGAAAACTTAGAGTTGATCTTGCGGGTGTTGAAAATGATCGGAACCACTTGAAGAGAAGCACACCGGTTGAAAAAGAATTAACATGACGACCTCGATGATCAAGAGGGATTAGTATTAACATAGCAATATGAGAACACCGTTTAGGAAAGGTATGGAATCAACATTTGACTTCGAAGCAACTCGAGTACCACAAATAAAACAAAACAAAGGATTGGCTTGCAGAAATAAGCCGGAAACAAACATATGATAGATCCCATATCGTATCATGTGTCTGTTGGAAAGATAAAACTAGAACTACTTGAATTCCCACCTATAAACTCCCGAAACTTTCTGGTTATGCAATCTGGTGTTGGGGATACAGGGGAAGCAATATATATCTCACCCAAACTAACAATCCCTACATCCAGCTGTATCCATCCGTCAACACATAACCAAGAAACCTTCGGAAATCGTGTACCTCGACCTTCGAAAAGCATCCGTTATACGAGTTATGGCAATACTCCCGAACTCCCGCCCCAGTACTGGGTGACGTCGAGGTTATCTCACCAACAACTGCATAAAAGAGATTTTCGATGTCGGCTAACTCAGGTATTCCAGAACTGCAACGATAAAATTGTGACGACAACACCTCGGAGCTCAACTCCCCGGCTCAATGCCACATAATATACAGGAGGCACCAAGAACAATGTTCTCGTCACAAAACCATCGGAACGATTCCAAGATACCCGCGTGATCCTAAATAAAATTTGTGAAAAAATGAGGAGAGGAAAGACAAAACATCTATGTCGAGAGTCCTCACCAGAGCGACGAAGGGGGCTGAGGAGTAAAAAGAATCCTACTCTCCGATATATATAATCCTAAGACTCAAAACATTTCTTTTCTAGACTCAACAACGCCAGCAAATAGTCAAGCAGGGGGCTCCTAAGTCGGGGATGGCTCTGATTACCAACTTGTAACACCCATGATGCGGCTATATCTCCCACGTGTCGAAGCACGACTTAGAGGCATAACCGCATGGTGGTTTTGTCGCAAGAAGGGTCATCTTCACACAATCCCATGTAATGAACACAAGTTAGTAGTCAATGAGAGCCAACTCATTAGTTCATGATGTCTCTATCAAGATGGGCGACTATAAATTTCTTTCTAAACCATTTGTTCTTGGTGACTCTGATATTGATCTAATTCTCGGGATGGACTGGCTTCCTAAGCACAAGGCTCAGCTTGATTGTGCTGCCAGGCAGATTCAATTGACACACTCTTCTGAGGATGTTATCATCTATGCCGCTCGTGATGAAACCATTCAGTTGTTTTCTCTCAATGAGAAGGGCGAGTTGGATGCTATTTCTCAAATTCCAGTCATTTGTGAGTACCAAGATGTCTTTCCAGAAGAGCTTCCGGGTATACCTCCTCATCGGCCAGTCGAGTTCGTTATTGATCTTGAGCCTGGAACTGAACCCGTTTGCAAGCGTCCATACAAGCTTGGACCCAAGGAGCTAAAGGAATTGAAGAAACAGCTCGATGAACAAGAGCGTCTGGGTTTGATCAGACCGAGTTCATCTCCATGGGGTTGTGGAGTTCTTTTTGTCCAGAAGAAGGATGGCACGGGCCGAATTTGCGTCGATTACCGTCCATTGAACAAGAAGACAATCCAGAACAAGTATCCACTTCCCAACATCAATGAGCTTTTCGAGCAACTCAAAGGTGCTAAAGTATTCTCCAAGCTTGACCTCCGTATGGGTTATCATCAGATTCGCATTCGTGAACAAGATATTCCCAAGACAGCATTCAGAACAAGCTATGGTTCTTATGAATATACTGTCATGTCTTTCGGCCTTGTCAATGCTCCTCCAACGTTCTCTCGCATGATGAACTTTATCTTTAACCCCTACAGAAATGAATTCGTTCTGGTGTATCTCGATGATATCTTGGTCTTCTCCAAGAATAAGCAGGATCATGCCAAACATTTGCGATTGGTCCTCGACAAGCTCAGAGAGCATCAATTCTATGCGAAGTTTTCCAAATGTGAGTTCTGGCTTGATGAAGTTCTTTACCTTGGTCATATCATCTCTGCCAAGGGCATTGCTGTTAATCCCGCGAAGGTGTCTGCAGTTGTGAATTGGGAACCTCCTCAGAATGTCAAGCAGCTCCGCGGTTTTCTTGGTCTTGCAAGCTATTGCCGAAGATTCGTTGAGAACTTCTTTAAGATTGCAAAGCCTCTTTCCAACCTCCTCCAGAAGCATGTCAAGTATGTCTGGACACCTAAGTGCGACGTTGCTTTCAACACCCTCAAAGAGAAGCTAGTCACAGCTCCTGTCCTAACTCCTCCTGATGAATCCAAGCCATTTGAAGTATTCTGTGATGCTTCCCTTCAAGGTCTCGGTGCTGTGTTGATGCAAGAGAAAAAAGTTGTGGCCTATACCTCTTGTCAGTTGAAGCCCAACGAAAAGAACTACCCCACTCATGATCTTGAGTTGGCGGCAGTTGTCCATGCATTGATAACATGGAGACATCTCTTATTGGGAAGGCAAGTGGACATTTTCACCGATCACAAGAGCCTCAAGTATATCTTCACTCAACCCAACCTCAACCTCAGGCAAACTCGATGGGTCGAAATGATTCAAGAGTACAATCCGAGTATTGAATATACTCCTGGCAAGGCGAATGTGATTGCAGATGCTCTGAGCAGAAAGGCTTATTGCAACAGTCCAATTCTCAAGCCATTTCAACCGGATCTTTGTGAGGCTTTCTGCAAGCTGAATCTTCAAGTTGTTCCTCAAGGCTTTCTTGCGAACCTCATAGTCTCTCCTACTTTGGAAGATAAAATTCGTGAGGCACAACTTCTGGATACCATGGTGAAGAAGGTGAAACGTGGTATTGACAAGGGCATTCCCAAATACAAGTGCTATCGCTTGGATGACAAAGATACTCTTTTCTTCGAGGATCGGTGTGGTTACAAAAGGTGATTTGAGAAAAGTCATCATGAACGAGGCACACAATTCCCTCCTATCCATTCATCCTAGAAGTACAAAGATGTACCATGACCTCAAGCAGTCATATTGGTGGACTCGAATGAAGAGAGAGATTGCTCAATTCGTGAATGAATGTGATGTCTGCAGAAGGGTGAAAGCAGAACACCAACAACCAGCTGGTCTCCTCCAACCTCTTGCTATTCCAGAATGGAAGTTTGACCATATCAAGATGGACTTCGTGACTGGTTTTCCTAAGTCCAAGCGTGGAAATGATGCTATCTTCGTTGTCATTGACAAGCTTACTAAAGTGGCTCATTTTCTTCCTATCAAAGAATCTATCACAGCAACTCAGTTGGCAGAGCTATACACCTCCAGAATTGTCTCCTTGCACGGTATTCCACAATTGATATCTTCAGATCGTGGAAGCATCTTCACTTCTAAGTTCTGGGACTCCTTACAGAAGGCCATGGGCACCAACATTCGTTTCATCACAGCTTTCCATCCTCAAACAAGTGGCCAAGTCGAGCGAGTCAATCAAATCCTTGAAGATATGCTCAGGGCTTGTGTCATTTCCTTCGGTATGAAGTGGGAAGATTGTCTTCCATATGCCGAGTTCTCCTACAACAACAGCTTCCAAGCGAGTTCGGGCAAGGCCCCATTCGAAATTCTCTATGGCAGAAAGTGTCATACTCCTCTCAATTGGTCCGAGACAGGTGAACACCAACTTCATGGCAACGACTTGATCACAGAAGCCGAAAAAATGTGCAAAGTCATTCGTGAGAATCTCAAAGCCGCGCAATCGCGACAGAAGAGCTATTATGATAGCAAGCACCATGACTTGGCTTTTGAAATCGGAGACCATGTCTACCTCCGCGTCTCTCCAATGAAAGGCACTCATCGCTTCGGTATCAAAGGGAAGCTTTCCCCTAGATACGTGGGTCCTTTCAAGATCATTGGCAAAAGAGGCGATCTCGCCTATCAACTTGAGCTTCCGTCCAACTTTGCGAACGTGCACGATGTGTTTCACGTGTCACAGCTTCGCAAGTGCTTCAAGACTCCTGAGCGCACTATCAACTTCGAAGAAATCGACCTCCAAGAAGATCTCTCTTATCATGAGCACCCCATTGCTATTCTTGAAGAAACCAAGCGCAAGACTCGCAACAAGTCAATCAAATTCCTGAAAGTGAAGTGGTCACACCATTCCGACCGAGAAGCCACCTGGGAGCGCGAGGATCACCTCCGCTCCGAATATCCGGAGTTCTTTCAGTCCTAGATCTCGGGACGAGATCCTCTTGTAGTGGTGGAGTGTTGTAACACCCCGGATGTAACTTTCCATCTTTGTAACTCCAACTCTTGCCATCCGTTTCGCAATCCGACACTCCCACATGCACCGGCGCACCCCTCTTGTCTCTTTTCGTGTGAGGGTGTTAAACGTTCTCGGAATAGACCGAGACTTGCCAAGTGCCCCTGGTACTTGTCACGCCCAATATGCGACCCTATCCAAAAGGAACTCGAAGGTCCCACCAAGTATAGACCCGCATATTGAAATGCTTTTGCAAGGTGGATATCATTACATCAACAATACATAATAGATGGGGATACATACAAGAGGCATACAATACCACATGAGTACAACATCACAATACATAAAAGCACCATCCGACTACGGATGAAACACAAACAGAAACTCAAACGATATCCACCCTGCTAGAGCGTTTCAATATGCGGGTCTATCCTTGGTGGGACCTTCGAGTTCCTTTTGGATATGGTCGCATATTGGGCGTGACAAGTTGGTATCAGAGCCAGGTTAGATTCTGGGAGCTAGGAGAGTCCAAATGAGGAGCGGCTTTCAGCCACACGATCGTGATCGAACGACCGAGAGCATGGAGGGGACTTTGCTGGGTTTTGGGCCACTTTGGAGGGGTGTTGGGCTGCAACACACACGAGGCCTTTTCGGTCCCTCGGTTAACCGTTGGAGTATCAAACGACCTCCAAATGGCACGAAACTTGACAGGCGGTCTATCGATGCTATACCAAGGCCGCTTGGCAAACCTCGGGCCATTCCGAGAAAGTTTAACACCCGCTCACAACGAGAGACAAGAGGGGGACGCCGGATGACATAGGAGTGCCGGATTGCAAAACGGACAGCGGGGAAAATGCTCGGATACATGAAACGAACACGTATGCAAAATGAGATGCACATGATGACATGATAAAATGCAACACATAAGCAAATGATATGGCAACGAAGGCGAATAACTGGCAGACACCTGGCGCATCGAATCCAGGGCATTACAACACTCCTCCACTAACAAGAGATCTCGTCCCGAGATCTTAGGACCGAGACGGAAGGGAAAAGGGATGAGGTGAAGCAAGAACTGAAGAGAAGAAGCAAAGAATCGAGAGCACTCGGGAATAAGAGAGGAACGACGAGAATGACGAGAATCGAAAGCTCACGGAATCAGATAGACTATGAAACCACTCCGGTTAGAACGAGATAGGAAAGGAATAAGACTGAAAGGATTTAGGCAGCACTCCGACTGAACATGGAAAGAACAGAACATGAACTTGAGGGGATGGAATGATACCTGATGAAGACATGACACAAAACCTCCAAAAAGAATTAAAAGAGTTGAATGAAAAGAACAGAGAAGAAAATGACAACTTGTGCCACGAATGAAATAGAAAGCAACCTTAGAAGAAAACATTGAATGGAGTTGGTGAGAAAATTCAACAACGAAAAGAATAAGCTTGTCGTGGACTTATGGATAACATCTCAGAAATTATGAGGTGATAACCAGCCGCAACCGGAAATGATTGAATAGCTGAGAAGAACGAAGGAATGCAGAACTCCACTTCCCAAGAAAATGAAGAATTATTTGCTCTTCAAGACGGGAGAAGAAAAGATACTTGAACTCCTCCAACAAAATCTTGATGAACTCTTGAAGAACAGATTAAATCATGAAGAACCACCATGAAGAACTCCGGTAACAAAAAGGATGATGAGATAGAATGAAGGATAAAAGAATAAGATGAGCCTTGCGATGATTTAGATGGAGGTTCCGACGAAATGGCTGAGGAGATTTGAACTCCGGAAAAAGAAAAGATGAAAACACTTGGAACTAGAATTTATTCATCAAGAACAAACTCCGAAGGAAGGGATTACTCACTTGGATGAAATAAGAATAAGATTTATTGTATGCTTATCCTTCATCAAATTAAACTGATGACAAACAATGGATTTTTGTATAGCACTTATTCTTGTTAGAAAAGGATTGAGAAGGATATAGCGTAAACTTGAGGAAGGTCTTCAACGACCACCGGTAGGATTGAAACAACGAAAGAACGAGTGAATTGATATAATAACGAAGGAAGAGAAATCTTGAACGAACCACTGTAAGAATTGAAAATGAGATTAGCAAAGGCACAATTCACCGGGAAGAATTGGAAAATGAATGAAGATACTTGAGGGGATTTAAATACATGAGAACAAAGAGATCATGAACTGATTAGAGGGTATTTGAACGATGCATCGGTGAGATTTGGAGAACGATAGCTACACGCTGAGAATGAAGAATTATGACATGATGGCCTTCGAATGAAAGAAACGGAAACAACTAATGAAATGCTCCAGATGGGTGAAAATAATTCCCACAATCGAGAACAGTTATGAGAGGGTGAGATCAAACTTGAACTATGCATCCTTGGAAGAACGGGTAAGGATTTAAGAGGAACTCTTCTTCGGTCTTCAAAATCCGAGAATGATGAGGAGAAACACCACTATTTTTCATTGTTGGCTCAACCTCTTTGTTTTTCATGGGATACATATTGTAAACATTGTTCGTCTCAACGAGTACTTCATTTCATTCCATTGCATCATGTTCAAAGTTGAAGATTGCTCCATGGTGGACAGGATTATGTTGGGATATCACAATATCTCTTATCTAATTAATGCATCTATATACTTGGTAAAGGGTGGAAGACTCGGCCTTATGCCTGGTGTTTTGTTCCACTCTTGCCACCCTAGTTTCCGTCATACCGGTGTTATGTTCCCGGATTTTGCGTTCCTTACGCGGTTGGGTGATTTATGGGACCCCCTTGACAGTTCGCTTTGAATAAAACTCCTCCAGCAAGGCCCAACATTGGTTTTACCATTTGCCTCACCACCACCTACTTTTTTCCTTGGGAGTCACACTCTCGAGGGTCATCTTTATTTTAGCCCCCCCCCCCGGGCCAGTGCTTGTCTAAGTGTTGGTCCGAACCAGAGCCACTTGCAGCGCCACCTCGGGGAAACTCGAGGTCTGGTTTTAGTTGTACGTAGTGTTCATCCGGTGTTGCCCTAAGAACGAGATATGTGCAGCTCCTATCGGGATTGTCGGTGCATCGGGCGGTTTTGCTGGTCTTGTTTTACCATTGTCGAAATGTCTTGTAAACCAGGATTCCGAGTCTGATCGGGTCTTCCTGGGAGAAGGTATATCCTTCGTTGATCGCGAGAGCTTATCATGGGCTAAGTTGGGACACCCCTGTAGGGTATAATCTTTCGAAAGTCGTGCCTGCGGTTATAGGCAGATGGGAATTTGTTAATGTCCGGTTGTAGATAACTTGACACCAGATCCGAATTAAAACGCATCAACCGCATGTGTAGCCGTGATGGTCTCTTCTCAGCGGAGTCCGGGAAGTGAACACGGTTTCTGGGTTATGTTTGACGCAAGTAGGAGTTCAGGATCACTTCTTGATCATTGCTAGCTTCACGATCGTTCCGCTTGCTCTCTTCTCGCTCTGATTTGTGTATGTTAGCCACCATATATGCTTAGTCGCTGCTATAGCCTCACCACTTTACCCCTTCCTTTCCCTTTAAGCTTTGCTAGTCTTGATACCCATGGTAATGGGATTGCTGAGTCCTCGTGGCTCACAGGTTACTACAACAACAGTTGCAGGTACAGGTTATGCGATGATCTTGACGCGAGAGCGATGTTTGCTTGTTTTGGAGTTCTTCTTCCGCTTCTTCTTCGATCAGGGGATAGGTTCCAGGTCGGCAGCCTGGGCTAGCAGGGTGGATGTCGTTTGAGTTTCTGTTTGTGTTTCATCTGTAGTCGGATGATGCTCTTATGTATTGTGATGATGTATTCGTGTGGCATTGTATGCCTTATGTATGTATCCCCATCTATTATGTAATGTTGATGTAATGATATCCACCTTGCAAAAGCGTCTCAATATGCGGTTCTATCCTTGGTGGGACCTTCGAGTCTCTTTAGGATAGTATCGCATATTGGGCGTGACAAGTTGGTATCAGAGCCTCGACCAACCCTAGGAGCCCCCTTGATTGATCGTGTAGTTTGGCCAATGTCGAGTCTAGAAAGAAAACTATTTTCAGAGTCTAGTTATATTGGAGAGTAGGAATTCTTTTTACTCCTCAGCCCGTTCGTCGCTCTGGTGAGGAATCTTGACGTAGGTGTTTTGAATCACTCCTCTTCCCCTTCAAATTTTTCTTTAGGATCACGCAGTGGGTTCTCCGATCGTTTGTTCTCAGCTCTTTTCATCCGGTGCATTTCTCGTCAAGTCGACTCGAGCCTCTTCATCTTTGCCAAGTTCAATCCTCAGTTGTCTTCTTTTCCCACCCGCCCACCCCTTCTCCTTCTCGGAACCGGAGTCCGTAATCGAGTATCCATCCTACTCGTGCGAAGTTTTTGCTCTCTCTCCTCAATGATTTCAACCGGTGTTTTCTCTTCAAGATATTCGTCGATTTCCCCTTCCAAGTTGCCTTTGTTTTCCCGCCCTCCCACCCTTTTTCTTCCCGGAGTTTGAGTCTCTTTCGACCATCATTTTCATTCGTGTGGAGCCTCTTCAGTCTTCCCTCAATCATTTCAACCGGTGTATTCTCGTTTTGTGAAGCATTCTCCATCTCTTTCCGGTGGCATCAATTCAAGTTTTTCGGGCTGATCATATTCTTTTCCTTGGATCAAGTGTTTTCCCTGCTCGTTCGCCTCTCGCCAGTTTATCCTTCTGGAGCATTCAAGTCATCTCAGGAGATTTGTCTGTGTTCGAATTAATTCGAGGTTGTCACCTCATTCAAATATTTCAATTGTTGCGGTGTATCATCTATCTGTTCAACATCCCTTTCCAACGGTGTTTTTCTCTTTAGTGGGCCCTAACCCACAGGTCTTTCTCCAGGATCTTACCTGACTCTTCTAATTCTCCCGGAGTTATTCTCAATTCTTTCAAGTGTGACGTAAGAACGGATTTCATCAGTCAGATGTTTTTCCAAGATCGATTTCAAATCATTTCATTGTTGGCTCATCATCTCTGCTTTTCATTCTCCCGGAGTATCTCAGTATTTTGGTGGTGTTGCATGTCATCATTTGAAGATCAAAGAAGAGTTCCTTCTAAATCTTGCCAGTTCTCTCGAAGATTCGTGGTTCTAGCTTCATGTTATCCTCTCGAATTATTCCATTTGTCAGATATTCATTCTTACCCATCCGGAGTATTTCAGGAGTTAATTTCTGTTTCCTTTCACCGGAGGCCATCGTCCCAGAAGAATTCTTAGTCCTCACATTTCAGCTATCGTTATCCAATTATCCCGGTGCTTCATTCAAGCGTTTTTTAATCAGCTCATGGTCTCTTTGTTCTCTTGCATCTAAATTCCCTCAAGCATCTTCGTGATTTTCTAATTATTCCCGGTGATTCATTCTCTTTCATCAGTCATTTCCGAATTTTCACGGTGGTCGTTCAAGATTCTTTTCCCTGATTACCATATTACTTCATTCGTTCTTTCCAATCCTACCGGTGGTTCATGAAGACATTCTCAAGTTTGCGACATGTCACTTCTCAATCCTTTTCAAGAAGAATAAGTAGTATGCAAAATCCATTGCTTGTCATCAATTTAATTTGATGAAGGATAAGCATACAATAAATCGTATTCTTAGTTCATCCAAGTGATTAATCCCTTCCTTCGGAGTTTGTTCTTGACGAATAAATTCTAGTTCTAAGTGTTTCCATATTTTCTTTTTCGGAGTTCAATTTCCTCAGCCATTTCGTCGGAACCTCCATCTAAATCACCGCAAGCTTTAATCTTATTATTTTCATCCTTTATTCTATCTCATCATACATTTGTCAGCGGAGCTTTTCACGGTGGTTCTTCATGATTTAATTCATTCTTCAAGAGTTCATCAAGTATTTTTCCATCCCCTCAAGTTCATGTTCTTTTCCTTCCATTTTCAGGCGGAGTGCTGCCTAAATCCTTTCAGTCTTATTCGTTTCTTATCTCGTTCTAACTGGAGTGGTTTCATAGTCTATCTGATTCCGTGAGCTTTCAATTCTCGTCATTCTCGTCGTTCCTCTCTTCTTCTCGAGTGCTCTTGATTCTTTGCTTCTTCTCTTGAGTTCTTGTTTCACCTCATCCCATTTTTCCCTTTCGTCTCGGTCCTAAGATCTCAGGACGAGATCTCTTGTTAGTGGAGGAGTGTTGTAACACCCCGGATTCGATGCGCCAGGTGTGTGCCAGTTATTCGCCGTCGTTGCCATGTTATTTGCTTGCGTGTTGCATTCTTCCATGTCATCATTCGCATTGTGTCATCATGTGCATTGCATTGCATCGCGTACGTGTTCATCTCATGCATCCGAGCCTTTTCCCCGTTGTCCGTTTTGCAATTCGGCACTCCTATGCCCTCCGGCATCCCCCTTTTGTCTCTCGTTGTGAGCGGGTGTTAAACTCTCTCGGAATGGACCGAGTCTTGCCAAGCGGCCTTGGTATAGCACCGCTAGACCGCCTGTCAAGTTTCGTGCCATTTGGAGGTCGTTTGATACTCCAACGACTAACCGCGTAGTCCGAAAGCCCCAATTTCCCCTAACCTAGCCCCTCCTACCTATAAATGGACACCCTCTTACCAATTTTGGCCTCCACCTACCTTCCTCCTTGTTTTCCACGCCCCTCCAACCTGCAACCGCCGCCTCCCACCTCCATTTCCGCGCCACCCCGCTGCCCGTCCGCCACTTGGTGCAACCGCACGGGCCAGCGCCGCCGTCCCCGCCGCCTAGAGCCACTCAAGCCCCGCCACGTGCCTCCCACTTCCTCCCACCTCCCCGCGGCCCTCCCGGCCCGCAACAGGCCCGCCCCGGGCCAGATCTGGGCCCGGAGGGAGCCCGCGCGCCACCGCCCTCCGAGCGCTCGCCCGCGCCCGTCCCTGCTCCCTCGCCCGACCCCGGTACCTCCTCGTCGTTCGTCGCCGGTGCCCGCGTCCGCCCGACCCCGTCGCCGTCCTGTGTCCCTCCAGCAACCCCACCGGCGGCGCCCTGCCAGGCCATCTCCCCGCGCCCCGTTCCTCCCTCCTTTTTCCCTCTCCCTCTCTTCCTCTAAGGTCTCTCTCTCCCCTTGCAGGAGCCATCGCCGCCGCCACAGAACCTCGTCGCCGGCCTCCTCGTCCTCAAGTCTCGCCGGATCCGGGGTCCCCAGGCCCGGATCTCCCCGTTCCCGCCGGAACCGCCCCGCGCCGCCCCGTCCTTGCCTGCTCGCGGCCGGCACCATCTGCCGTCGCCACCCTGCCTCGTCCCTGCTCAGGAACGGGGAGCACGACTCCTCGCCCGCTCGTGCACGCGTGTGTGCGTGGGCCCCGCATCTGGCCCAGCAGCCTCTCGGCCCAGCCCAGCTCCAGCCGACCCGGGCCTGCAGCCCATGGGTGAGCCCACCTAAAACCCCGCCCAGTGCACGTTATACCTATATAGCGCCCGTATGTTTTTTTTCCAGAAAAACGACTAAGTCCTGTAATTTTTGCATATTTTCATGCCCTGCTCAACATGCCATAACTCCATGCATACTGCTCAGTTTCGTGTGTGTAATATGTCAAAATGTTCATCAGGATGTGCTCTTCATTTTGTTCCATTGGGCCATATTCATTTGAGGTCATCTAGATGCCTGAATCTCTGATGCAAGAGTGCTTCTTAATGTTAGTTCCTGTTTCTTAACAGAATGTGTGCATTTGTCATTTTTGCTACATTTATTGTGTGCATCTTATGGGCATGAGCTCTACATGTGATTTGAACTATGCCATGTCTTCTTTACAGAGTTGCTTGCCATGTATTTTTGTGATCAATGTGGTGACTAGCACAAGCATGCAAACTAGGCTTCGTGGTGTTGCTGATTTTAGTCCCTATTCTGCTGTTATTTTGATGCCATGTAAACATGATGCTACAGAGAGATCCATGCTTATTTTGAGATCCTTCAGTAAGGGTATTTTGAACATATGGTTATTCTCTATCCATTCATGCCCCTGATTGAAATTATGGAGTAGTCTAGCATGTCATTTACTTGCTCTACTTTTGCTACAAAATGTTTCCTGGCAGATTGTTTACATGTTATTCAATTTTGCCAAGGTTGTTGTAGTTGGTCATTGCATGCTATGAACTTGTTCTTGCCTTGGTTTGTTTCATAAACATTTCTTCTTGCTGATGCTATGCTTATCTTGTCATGCAATGACTTGTGGTCAGTGAATCAAGCTTGTTAAGTAGTGTACTTGCTGTTACTGTTTTGCTAGGCTGAATCTGTTATTTCGTGATGCTATATAAACCTGCTGCTACAAATCATTCTATGCATAATCTGGAGATGTTCACTAAGGGTGTTTTGTTCTACATGTCATGCTCTATCCATTCATGCCCCTGGTTACATTTATAGCCTGTTGTAGCTTGTTGTAAACTTGCTCCAAAGTTGCTAAATAATGTTGCTGTCAGCCTGTTAACATTAAGTTCAGTTGTTGCCGTGCTTGTTGTTAGTGATCCATGTACCCTATGCACTTGCTCTTGCCATGCTTAGCTTCATAAACATGTCTTCTTACTGTTGGTTGCCTTTACATGTCATGTTTTGCTTTGTGGTGAGTGGTACAAGCTCACCAACATGCCTACTTATCGTTGTTCCTGCCATGTATGAATCTGTATTATAACTTGCCATGTTTACGTGGGTGCCATCATATTTTCTGATCCTTTTTGGCTCATGGTCACTAAGGGACATTTGATCTATGCATTTAGTAGATTCATGCCATGCCTTTGTTTGCCATGATAAGTTCCTGTATCATGTTGTTTGATAGCTCTAAACATTGCAACCTGATGTTATTTTCTGCAAAGTCTGAAACTATTATCGTTTGCAATCTGCCATGTGTGTTTGAGCATGTTCTAGTGATTTCTGGATATAGGTCAGTGTTCATGTTTTGTTATGCTTTACCTGTACATCATGCCCATGTCTTTTGTTTTCTTGTTGAGGTCCTGTAGCATATTGTTTTGATGCTTGCAATATGCCTAGTTGCTGTTTTGGACAGCTTGTCCTTTAAACTTGTTCCATGTGTGTGTGTGTTGAACCGTTGCTCCGTTTTGAGTGTGCTCTATATGAAACTTGCTTGTTTTTGTGTGTAGCTTCATATTATCATGTTGCATACTTGTTTTTAGGTATTTTCTTGATGTTTGGGTGCATTTCGCATCAATGCCATGTTTAACTTGTTTTGCTCATATCTTCTAGGCCGTAGCTCCAAATCTAATAAACTTTATATGTAACTTGACTAGAATCTCGTGTAGATCATCTTGGTGCATCTTAACTTGCTGTTTAACAACTTGAACATAAGGTTTATTCAGATCTGGACCAACTTCGAAATATGCATATGAGGACTTACCGGAATTTGTTATATGTTGTTCCCGGCCTCATTTAAACTTGCCTTGATGTGTTGCTCTTGTATGCATCATCTATTGCCATGAGTAGCTTCATGTAGCTTTGTCATGCATCATGCTTGTTGTGCATCATGTCTTGTCTATGTGTGGTGTGTTTACCATGTTGTGTGCTTCTTCTTGTTAGTTCCTGTTTCGTTGCGATCGTGAGGATTCGTTCATCTACGCTTGGTTCGGCTTCATCCGTTCATCTTCTTCATGGACTCGTTCTTCCTCCTTGAGGGATTTCAGGCAAGATGACCGCTACCCTGGATCTCACTACTATCATTGCTATGCTAGTTGCTTTGTTCTATCGCTATGCTGCGCTACCTATCATTTACTCTTCAAGCCTTCCAAATTGCCATGAACCTCTAACCTTTGACACCCTTCCTAGCAAACCATTGTTTGGCTATGTTACCGCTTTGCTCAGCCCCTCTTATAGCGTTGTTAGTTGCATGTGAAGTTGAAGATTGCTCCATGGTGGACAGGATTATGTTGGGATATCACAATATCTCTTATCTAATTAATGCATCTATATACTTGGTAAAGGGTGGAAGACTCGGCTTTATGCCTGGTGTTTTGTTCCACTCTTCCCATCCTAGTTTCCGTCATACCGGTGTTATGTTCCCGGATTTTGCGTTCCTTACGCGGTTGGGTGATTTATGGGACCCCCTTGACAGTTCGCTTTGAATAAAACTCCTCCAGCAAGGCCCAACATTGGTTTTACCATTTGCCTCACCACCACCTACTTTTCCCTTGGGAGTCGCTCTCTCGAGGGTCATCTTTATTTTAGCCCCCCTGGGCCAGTGCTTGTCTAAGTGTTGGTCCGAACCAGAGCCACTTGCAGCGCCACCTCGGGGAAACTCGAGGTCTGGTTTTAGTTGTACGTAGTGTTCATCCGGTGTTGCCCTGAGAACGAGATATGTGCAGCTCCTATCAGGATTGTCGGCGCATCGGGCGGTTTTGCTGGTCTTGTTTTATCATTGTCGAAATGTCTTGTAAACCGGGATTCCGAGTCTGATCGGGTCTTCCTGGGAGACGGTATATCCTTCATTGATCGCGAGAGCTTATCATGGGCTAAGTTGGGACACCCCTGCAGGGTATAATCTTTCGAAAGACGTGCCTGCGGTTATAGGCAGATGGGAATTTGTTAATGTACGGTTGTAGATAACTTGACACCAGATCCGAATTAAAACGCATCAACCATGTGTGTAGCCGTGATGGTCTCTTCTCGGCGGAGTCCGGGAAGCGAACACAGTCTTTGGGTTATGTTTGACGTAAGTATCAGGATCACTTCCTGATCATTGCTAGCTTCATGACCGTTCCGCTTGCTCTCTTCTCGCTCTTATTTGCGTATGTTAGCCACCATATATGCTTAGTCGCTGCTGCAACCTCACCACTTTACCCCTTCCTTTCCCTTTAAGCTTTGCTAGTCTTGATACCCATGGTAATGGGATTGCTGAGTCCTCGTGGCTCACAGATTACTACAACAACAGTTGCAGGTACAGGTTATGTGATGATCCTGACGCGAGAGCGATGTTTGCTTGTTTTGGAGTTCTTCTTCCGCTTCTTCTTCGATCAGGGGATAGGTTCCAGATCGGCAGCCTGGGCTAGCAGGGTGGATGTCGTTTGAGTTTTTGTTTGTGTTTCATCCGTAGTCGGATGGTGCCCTTCTATAAGATGATGTTGTATTCGTGTGGCATTGTATGCCTTATGTATGTATCCCCATCTATTATGTAATGTTGATGTAATGATATCCACCTTGCAAAAGCATTTCAATATGCGGGTCTATCCTTGGTGGGACCTTCGAGTTCCTTTTGGATAGGGTTGCATATTGGGCGTGACAAGTTGGTATCAGAGCCTCGACCGACCCTAGGAGCCCCCTTGATTGATCGTGTAGTTTGGCCGCTGTTGAGTCTAGAAGAAAACTGTTTTCTGAGTCTAGTTATATCAGAGAGTAGGAATTCTTTTTACTCCTCAGCCCCTTCGTCGCTCTGGTGAGGAATCTTGACGTAGGTGTTTTGAATTACTTCTCTTCCCCTTCAAATTTTTTCTTTAGGATCACGCAGTTGGTTTTCCGGTCGTTGGTTCTCTTCTCTTTTCATCCGGTGCATTTCTCGTCAAGTCGACTCAAGCCTCTTCATCTTTGCCAAGTTCAATCCTCAGTTGTTTTCTTTTCCCACCCGCCCTCCCCTTCTTCTTCTCGGAACCGGAGTCTGTAATCGAGTATCCATCCTACTCTTGCGAAGTCGTTGCTTTCTTTCCTCAATGATGTCAACCGGTGTTTTCTCTTCAGGTTATTCGTCGATTCTCTCCTCCAGTTGCCTTTGTTTTCCCGCCCTCCCACCCTTTTTCTTCCCGGAGTCTGACTCTCTCTCGACCATCTATCTCATTCGTGCGGAACCTCTTCAGTCTTTCATAAATTATCTCAATCGGTGAATTCTTGTCTCGTTCGTCATTCTTCATCCTTTTTTTTCTGGTGGACTCAATTCAAGTTTTTCGGGTTGATCATATTCTTTTCCTCGAAGTGTTCTCCTTGCTCGTTTGCCTCTCGCCATTCAATCATTCCGGAGTTCGGAAGACATCTCAGGAGATTCGTGTGTGTTCCAATTAATTCGAGGTTGTCACCTCATTCAAATAGTTCAACTGTTCTGGTGCATCATCTATCTCTTCAACAATCCTTTCCAATGGTGTTTTCTCTTTAGTGGGCCCTAACCCACAGGTTTTTCCCAGGATCTTACCTGACTCTTCTAATTCCCCCGGAGTTATTCTCAATTCTTTTCAAGTTTGACGTAAGTATGAATTTCATCAGTCAGATGCCTTCTCCAATATCGATTTCAAATCATTTCATTGTTGGCTCAACCTCTCTGCTTTTCTTTCTATCAAAATATCTCAGTAATTCTGGTGGTGTTTCTCGTCGTCATTTGAGGATCGAAGAAGAATTTTTCCTCTAAATCTTGGCCGTTCTCTCGAAGATTCGTGGTTCTAGCTTCATGTTATCCTCTCGAATTGTTTCATTTATCAGATATCCTTTTCTTACCCATCCGGAGTATGTCAGAAGTTGATTCCCCGTTTATCTTCATCGGAGGCCATCGTTCTAGAAGAATTCTTCGCCCTCATCATTCCAGCTATCGTCCTCTAATTATCCCGGTGCTTCATTCAAGTGTTCTTTAATCAGCTCATGATCTCTTTGTTCTTTTGCATCGTAATCCCCTCTAGCTTATTTGTTCTTCTAATTCTTCTCGGTAATTCATCCTCTTTCGTCAGTCATTTTCGAATTCTAACGGCGGTTCGTTCAAGATTCATTTTCCTTGATTATCATTTTAATTCATCCGTTCCTTTCAATCCTACCGGTGGTTCATGAAGACCTTCTCAAGTTTGCGATATGTCACTTCTCAATCCTTTTCAAGAAGAATAAGTAGTATGCAAAATCCATTGATTGTCATCAATTTAATTTGATGAAGGATAAGCATACAATAAATCGTATTCTTATTTCATCCAAGTGACTAATCCCTTCCTTCGGAGTTTGTTCTTGATGAATAAATTCTAGTTCCATGTGTTTTCATATTTTCTTTTTCCGGAGTTCATATTTCCTCGGCCATTTCATCGGAACCTCCATCTAAATCATCGCAAGCTTTAATCTTATTCTTTCATCCTTCAATTCTATCTCTTCATCCTTTTGTCACCGGAGTTCTTCATGGTGGTTCTTCATGTTTTAATTCATTCCTCAAGTGTTCATCAAGATTCTTGTCAGAGGAGTTCAAGTATCTTTCCTTCTTGCTTTTCGAAGTGTAATTAATTCTCCGTATTCTTTTGAAGTGGAGTTTTGTATTTCTTCGTTCTTCTAAGTTATCCAATCATTTCCGTTTGCGGCTGGTTATCACCTCATAATTTCTGAGATGTTATCCATAAGTCCACGACAAGCTTATTCTTTTCGTTGTTGAATTTTCTCAGTAACTCCATTCAATCTTTTCTTCTAAGGTTGCTTTCTATTTCATTCTTGGGACAAGTTGTCATTTTCTTCTCCGTTCTATTCATTCAACTCTTTTAATTCTTTTTGGAGGTTTTGTGTCATGTCTTCATCAGGTATCATTCCATCCCCTCAAGTTCATGTTCTTTTCCTTCCATTTTCAGTCGGAGTGCTGCCTAAATCCTTTCAGTATTATTCGTTTCTTATCTCGTTTTAACCGGAGTGGTTTCATAGTCTATCTGATTCCGTGAGCTTTCGATTCTCATCATTCTCGTCGTTCCTCTCTTCTTCTCGAGTGCTCTCGATTCCTTGCTTTTTCTTTGAGTTCTAGTTTCACCTCATCCCTTTTCCCTTCCGTCTCGGTACTAAGATCTCGGGACGAGATCTCTTGTTAGTGGAGGAGTGTTGTAACGCCCCGGATTCGATGCGCCAGGTGTCCGCCAGTTATTTGCCGTCGTTGCCATGTCACTTGCTTGCGTGTTGCATTTTGTCACGTCATCATGTGCATCTCATTCTACATGCGTGTTTGTCTCATGCATCCGAGCATTTTCCCCGTTGTCCGTTTTGCAATCCGGCACTCCTATGCCCTCAGGCGTTCCCCTTTTGTCTCTCGTTGTGAGAGGGTGTTAAAAGTTCTCGGAATGTCCCGAGGTTTGCCAAGCGGCCTTGGTATAGCACCGGTAGACCGCCTGTCAAGTTTCGTGCCATTTGGAGTCCGTTTGATACTCCAACGGTTAACCGCATAGCCCGAAACCCCCCTTTCTCTTTGCAGCCCAACACCCTTCCAAAGTGGCCCAAAACCCATTTAACTCCCCTCCATGCTCTCGGGCGTTCGATCACGATTGCGTGGCCGAAAACCGTGCTCCATTTGGACTCTCCTAGCTCCCAGAAACTATAAATAAGTCATCCCCCTCCGAAATTCATGGTGCAAACCCTAGCCCTCTCCCTCCTCGCGCCGCCGGACATGTCCGCCCGGCAGCCGGACATGTCCACTTCTGCCGCCACATCGCCCGGCCAATCCTGGGGCGACACGTCGCCTCCGCGCCGCCCCCGCAGCCAACCCGCGCCTGCCATGTGGCCCGCGCCGTCGCCTCGCGTCGCCGGCCCGCCGCTGCCCGCAGCCGGCCCCCGCAGCCCGGAGCTGGGCCGAGCCCCCGCCGCGCTGCTGCGCCCGCCGGCGCCTCGCCGTCCCGCGCCCGCCTCGCCGCCGGGCGCCGAACCCCGCCGCCGCCTTGGGCCTCGCACCCCGCTCGCTCATGCGCCGGCGCCCCACCGCCGTTCGGCGTGGCCTCCCCGTCGCCACTTCCATGGCGTCGCCGCCTCCGCGCCCTCCGGCCGCCGGATCCGCTCGCCGGCGACCCTGCCACCACCCCCGTGCGCCGGTCGGCACCTCGTCGCCGCCCGGGAGCTCGTGGATACAGTGAAATGCGAAATCCACGTTAGAATTGCAGATAGCTACGTGACACACACTCTAATTCAAATAACTAACTACGTGACACACACTCTAATTCAAATAACTAATTATGTGACACACACACTCTAATCCACGTTAGCGTGGGTACCGTTTCAATTTTATTCAAATAACTCCTCATTAATTAATTTGTAGTACTCCCTCTGTTCACTTTTATAA